>NC_052536.1:1814642-1966428 GCF_016699485.2 Gallus gallus
TTCCTTCTGCTCTTCAGTCATCCCTTCCATGGGGTTGGGGAGTTTCTCCTCAACACGTCCTGTCACAGGATTAATGCTACAAGAACAGTGAGACCAGGGCAAAGGAGAGAAGCAAAGAGGTAAGAGCTCAGCCATGAAGGCATTTCACCCAAGAAGAAGGTAAAGATGGTGGAACGACATCAAAACTAAGGGCAAAACTTCAGTAATGAAGAAAGACAAGGGAAGTGGCAGGGACGGATAGGAAAAATAGACAGAGCTGGAACAGGAAGGAGGTGGAGGAAGAGGGATGCTAATAGAGAGGAAGCAGAGTTCTTACTTGGGCTTTGCCTCTTTGTACTCCTCTGTGTCTGTGTCCTCATCTTCTGAGTACTCTCCCTCCTCCCGGCCACCAGCCATCAGGCCTCGCGCTGCCAGGAGCCCAGCTGCATTCCCATAGCCTGTGTACTTCACAAACCGCGACACTAACGGGAGAGAGAGACGGACCTCATGTTGATCGTCCTGCTGTGTGTGCCAACAGCAAGACCAGCTGAAGGCCAAGGAGAAGCAGAGGTCCCTGATGTCTGCAAAGGGTCACCCATCCCACGCCCCAGGACTCCCTATGACTCACCACTCTCCTTGCAGAGCACAAAGAGGAATTCAGCTGCACAGTGCTTCACGTCGGTGTCAATGTGGGTCATCAAACGCACCAGCTTGTTCCGCAGCGAGTTCCCCACCTCCGGCCGATTCTTCACATCCCGCAGCGGAGGCAGCACCTACAAGGCCACAGCAAGGGGCCATCAGTGGACTTGGAACAGCAACCATAGGGTAGGCAGGGAAAGAAGCGCGTGCATTATACAAATCAGCTAAATCTAACAAATCCACAGAGCATGGAGGAGGTGGAGAAAAACACTGTGCGTATCATGTTCTTCAACCCCACATATGTACGAATCTAACAGAGAGAGGAGGTCTCCTTAGAGAGTGGCAATATTTAGGCAGCTTGCTATTCTCCTCTCTCCGCAGAGCACCACAACTTGACTTTTAGCTGAACCCATGGCATACCTTTGCCTTCAGGAACTTCCTTGTCTGGCGGTGGACTCTGGCACTCTCGGTCAGCAGGTTCAGCACAGGGGTCAAGCTTTCCTTCAGCTTATGTCCCTGCAGAAGCATTCACAAGATGAGCAACATGACAGTTACACTGAGCTCAACTTCCCTGGCTCATGGTGGACATCATCAGTACTGAACCACAGGGAAACAGAGGGACACTGAGACATAACAACAGCTTCTGCTACAGGAAATTCAATGTTTCATCACTCCTCCAACAGCAAGGCTTTCTGAGTCCCTCTCTTCAGCATTTCTACTCATGCAGAACTTCTAGAGTAGAGAAGTGCAGCAGTAAAATTTGGAGACCCTCTGGAATAACTCCAGAGGATGAAAACAGCCACTAGCTCAATAACAGTACAAAATCAGGCTGCCAAAATCAATGGAACAAAGGGGGACAAGCGCTCAGGAGGATTAAAGAAAGATGAATGGTCTTGACAAATAACACTATGACTGCCAGTTTTCTGACAGCAGACTGTTGGGGCAGTGTCATAACAAGCCACCAGTCAAGAGATTTGGCTGTATCAAACCAATTAAGCTGCCCACCAAATCATAGTTGACTTGAGTGAAACAGAGCACCTGTATTTGAATGACATGGTTTAAGGGCTGGTCTGGCCCGGTTCCGTGACTAGTGGGGCAGAGGGATTTCACAAAATCCACGCCTCCAGGAAGGGAAACAGGGGACCCCAAAATAATTAAAAACAGCGGCAATGATCTGAGGAGAAACAAACTAATTTACTAAATATAGTATCGGAATGTAAGATAACACACTATAATACAATATAAATCAAAAATAATAGAGAGAAAGATTGTCCGAGAGCCAAAGGCCTTACGCTAATACTGAAGCCTTGCGTGTAGTTGGGAGCAGCAGTAGCGAGCTGATCCAACAGGGAACACGGCAAGACGAGAAGAGGGGCAAGTCAGATGACCTGTGCCCTTATATCTGTTCCCTTGAGCAGGAATGAAAACAGTACTCGAAAAGGCTCTTGGGGAACATAATTCTTCTTCTCTTCCAGACATGTACCCGGAACTAAAGCATTTGCTCTTTAACTCCCAGTACACTGCATGATGTTGTGATGTGGAATACTGATAACCAAAAATCATAAAACCATGACACACAGCTAACCATCTGCTGGCCCTGTCAATCTCACCACCTGCCATACAGCAGTGTCAGTGACCCTCCCAGTTCACAAATGTTGTTCTAGTCCTACCAACTAGAACCACCACTTCTATACAGCACTGTCTCCAAATAACTACGCCTTTTGCTGGTGCTCCTGTGATTTTGGCATGGTGAGTTGAAGAGCTCAGCACCAGGGCTGAATGCGGGCTTAAGGAAACATGCCCTGCAGTGAACCTGTGAAAACCAGGAGTGAAGAGCTCTGTACAGCAGCCTCTCAGCTTACTCTGTCAAGACGTCGTTCTAGGAAATCCAACAGGATATTAACTGCATCCATGTTGACACCCATGTACTCAAGTGATCCCGGACGGACTTTTGGGGTCAGGAGAACATCCAGACATTTCAGAGGCAGGTTGCCCAAAAGATTAACTGTGTGGCTTAAGAAAGAACAGAGGTGAATACATAGTCAGGGATCTTTGTTCATAGAAATTCATCAACTATACAGGAATCAAGGTTCATTACTAACTTCCAGGAACAAGAGGACTCTGAAAACAGACCCAAGCTCTCTTTGGGCTGGACCCCAAGCTACCTACACCACTAGAATTGAATAAGTGCAACTGCTTTCATCCTCCCCCCTCCCCCCCCCCCAACATACACATAGTTGAACAACTTGCTGGAAGTCCAAAAAGACCATAGACCTTGACACAGAGGCCAAGTAGGATCAAGCCAGGTGGTGAGAGCTGCATCTCTCTAGGGTCTCTCTAGGGTCTCCTGCTGCATCACTCATTCATATTCTGATGGCCATTGGAACTCATTGCTCAGGATCCTTCCCACTGTGGTCTTCCTGGGGACAGGATGGTGTCACTTGCTCAAAGTTGACAGCCCTGAACTAATAAGGCCCAACAGTGTAACACATGCAATTTCTCAGCATGGCTCAGGAGACGTACAGTTAATTAAGACCAGCCCAGGGACTCTTTAATTAAGGCAAAAAAATCTGCCCTGGTTCACTGTAGTGGGTAACACCATCGAAGGGACCTGATACATTACACTGAACATGACCTGAGCAGTCACAAAGGTTCAGATCAAACATTTTCTCCTGTAAACCAGTCTGTGGTATTACTGCACACAGTCTGACTGCAAAGGTCAGGGCTACTTCTGAACTCTAGCAGCCTGAGGAATTTGCAAACCAGACAAAAGATGCCTGCTTCTCAGCAGTGGTCCTAACAATCACCATATGAGCAAAGGATGTTAATGCCAAGGTCAGGCAGGGCCAGTGCTGGGGAGACCTCGAGGCAGTGTCCAGTGAAGGCCATTATCTAGTTATCTAACAGACCTGTGGAACTCCTCTGTCCGGTCCTCCCCATCAGCAGAGATCATGAGGCAGTGGCGCAGGAGGGCACCCAAGTGCCGGTACAAAGCAGCATCTTCCTGGTCCCAAAACAGAAAATGAAAACCTTGATCAGAAAAGGGGATTCTCCACAAACCAAAGCCTGCTGCCCCTACAACCCACAACCCCATCCCTCCAACAACTTGCTCACTGATAGCAGTGTGTATATGTGCAAATATCCTCCAGATTCTCCATCTGCTGCCAGATACCTTCCCCATTGCTCTACAGCACCAAGTCAAGGGCTGGAAGAGGCCCAGGAATAAGATAGAGATGACATCAGAACTCCTTCTGACCTTGTTGAGAGGTGAAAGGCAACAGGACACACACAAGTGAATTATGTGGGGGGGTCTGCTTTCCCACTTGCACAAGTCATTAATATCATTAAGAAGAAAAAATGCCCAACTTGCAGGTTTTAATACTGAGAAATCTTAATACATGGGACAGAGGCAGTTCTCAGCCCTAAAGAAAAAGGTCCAGACACAAGTCTCTTGCTACCCGTACATGTAAGCAGAGGCTACATGGGGGCTAGCATCTAACACAAGGATGTGCCAGAAGAGGAGAAAACCAGTAGACAAGCAAATGTAGTGTGGTGCAACACTTGAGGAGCTTACCTCATCCACTTCCCTCTTGCTGGAATCAAAAGTGATATTGAAGAGCACTTTCAGGATCTCCATGGCTCGCTCTGTCTCTTGACGAGGCAAAGGTGGAAGCAGTCCTTCCTCAGTGGCAACTTCATAGGGGTCCATCCACTTGACACCAAGAGTCAGCTCCAGGGTATCTGTCATCAGGCTGATGCCCCGGAGCTCCTGGGCTAGCTGCTGCCGGATGTCCACTCTCAGCGCTGTCAGCAGGAAGAGAAGGCGCAGGTCAAAGAACTTGACTTCGTGAGGAAGGCTCCTCTCGTTGTAGAGTTTAATGCGCTTTGTCAGGCCCACCACCAGCCGGGCTTCTGCTGTCAGCTCCTGCGCCCTTGGGCTGCTGAAGACAATGTTGCAGAGGCATTTGAGGGATTCCAGGATGACCTCCAAGTCTGGGACCTCTCGGATGAGCTCCTCTGAGTAATCGATGCCAGCATGCCTGGAGAGGGTCTTCAGCCCTTCCTCAGTGGTGAAAGGCTCAAGGCAGTATTTGTCCCGGGACAGGATGCGGATGCTTTCCAAGCATGTGACCTGGCAGGATGGCTGGAGCTCTCTTTCCAGGAACTTGATCAGCAACTGGGCCATTTTCTGTGTGGTTGGACACAAAGAATGCCTCGCATGCTGACACAGTGCAGCCCCAGCGCAAGGTAGCATGCAGTAATACCCTGCCCTGAAAGATGGGAGCACCACCTAGATACAAAGCATCATCCAGATACAGGCCTTCTAACAGCTCTGATCCAGGCGACACACAGCAGCTCTCAAAGTGTTTGCCTCTGGCACCTGATGCTGACCCAAGCCAAGCAAGGACAACCAGCAAGAGACAAAGAACGGCTGGGGGGTGCTGTCAGATCTAAGTGGAGAATAAGAACAGGCAGCTGCTGCTGACTGAGTGAACTACTGCTTATTTTAACTTCACCCACGGTTAAGATGGTTTCAGCTAACATGGGTTACCTGACAGCTGCAATAAGCTAAGAGAGCAGGGCAAAAAAGTCCCTTCTCTGAGGAGCAGCACTCAGATCAATAGCAGTGGTTCAGCCTCACCCAGAGCCTTAAGACCAGAGAAGCATCTGCTTTGGGTGCTCCAAAAACAGACTGCTGAGGCTGAGAAGCACCAGAGAACTGCTGTGGGAGGGGAAAAGGAACTAAAAGCGTTCAGAAGGGTGTGTGATGTGGTAAAAAAAGGAGGGGAAAAGACTTCAGAAGATTCAAATAAAAAGAACCTCCCTAAATCTCAGTGCTGTCTGGAGACCTACTAGCCCAGATCCTCAGTAGGTACAGATTGACATAGCCCCAGTAACACCGATTTACCATGGCTGAAGATTTAACCCTTGTGGGTAACAATAGCATACGTGATAGCAAGCACGGAAAAGTACAAGAGCAAAAGGTAAAGCCTCACACAACCCAGTGCAGCTAGGTTTTAACTACACATAGCAACACGTCACACTCCATTACTAATCCCCTGCTTCCGCACACGATCCACCACAAAACTGATCCAGATGGAAAATAACCCAGGTAAAAGAAAAATAAATGTGTTTTTCTTAAAAGCAGATTCCACCAAACATATCCACAGTGCAGCCGTGCGAAGGCCTGCCTTGGCATGAGAGAAATGCCATGAGTGGAAATGGACAGGGGTATTTCTTTCCACTGAGTGCCAGATTATTCCAGCTTAAAGGGCTTGTTAATAGACAGCCTTGGTCAAATCCTGCAGCTGGCTCACAGCAAAAGCACTTACCCACATGCTGCTGCGATCTTTGCCTAGCAGACTTGCACCATTCACACACACACACACACACACACAGGATCACACTTCTCATGCATGCTGCTGAAGCTATATGCATCACCAAATCCAAAGGGATTGCTAATGTTAGAAGAATGCTGATTTTTATCCTCAACCACCACCTACTAGAACCCAGCCATGTACTTCATCAGGTTCAGGAGAAGGAACCTATCTCCTGCCCTGCAGGAGCTGCCACCTCTAAGCCTTGCCAGACACGAGCTCAGAGCTGTAGATTTCATTGTCCAACAAGAACAAGAAACCAAAGAACATGCCTACCTTCCTCTCCTCCCGTTCCTCATCATCAAAGGTGAAGCACTGAGATTTCTGTAGAGCAGAAGAGAAACGAAGTATGAGTTTACAAATCCACAAAACTGCCTTCCCCAGCCAGGGAATGGACATAAGCCTGGAAAGCAACGGGTCTGAAAAACATGCTGTAAAGACAAGCAAGCCTTCTCAAGAACAGTCCTTACCAGCACAGAGGCAGGGAATCAAAGCAGCAAGGAGTGTCAGAGGACTTAGAGAGGTCTGTAGTATTCATAGGATTTGTAACAAGCAGCACAGGCTCCTGAAGAGCCAGACCAAAGGACAGTTTCCCTGCTGCTGAGAGTTTAGCTTCATTATTGCCTTCTCTGTTCAACACTGTTCGTATCCATCAACTCCAACTACATCTCACAACAAGCAGAGAATGAACCTTGCTTAAAAAGCCCAGATACAGCTCATGCTGCCAGGTCAGAATTGTTTTCCTTCTCTTTCATCCCTGAAAAACATTTGATGAATACCCACTGCACTCTTCTGTTGGCTCAACAGTGGGCACTGCATGTCACAGGACAAAGCTGTGCCCATCTGATGGACGAGCTTAATTTTATATACTGCAGCTGTGAGGTGGGTATTCAACACATTCCAAATATCCTATAACTCATAGAATGGTTTGGGTTTTAAGGGACCTTAAAGATCATCTCAGTTCCAACCCTTGCCATGGGCATAAACACCACCAGATCAGGTTGCCCGAAACTCCCTTCAGCCTGACCTTGAGGACCTCCAGATACTGAGTATCCACAGCTTCCTTGGGCAAAACACTTGACTATGCTGTGACACCGCCAAGCTATGCTTACACTCTTCCCCCTTGCTACTGTTTCTTTTCCCTTCCTAAAAGAAAGTACCACCTCCTTGCTACTTGGAAACAAATCCTTATGTTCTTAGTTCCTACAGCATCCCAAAGTAGGGCTGTTATTCAGCTCATGTTCTTTAAACAGCCAATTAGAACAGGTAGACACCCCACTCCAGACAGAGAGGAGCTGTTCCTTGTACCAGTGACAAGTCAGAATGTTAGCCAGACTGATCTCCTGCACAAGGCATTTCCAGAGCTCCTTTGCAGGCTCCTGTAATCTCATTTACATATATTTTCATAACACACCTGTGGGTTTGCTTTAGCTGTATTTTATTCCTGGCAACCAGGAACTGACTGCATATTCAATAGTGAATAAAATATATATATACATAGAGAAGGATATAACACCATCAGCTTTTGCAGTAAAAAATGATGCAAGAAAGTCACTTGGTTTATTGTCAGTTTCATCTCTTCAGCCACTCCATTTCTTCCAGACAGGCTAGCAAAATCACTGACATTCTCACAAGTTTCCTACGCTCGATACACTGACAAGGAAACCAGCTGGAGGAATTCAAAGCATTGGTTTTGGTGCCTCAACATGGTTGCACAACAAATGCCATTTGCTATCCTAATTTCTCCAGCATGCCAGCTGCTGCCAGCAATGCTAATCCTGCAGACTGTCCTTTTTAACAGGGACCCACTGTTCTTAGCTAAGACCCCTCCTGTTTCAAAACCGACTGTTGGAAATAGTAGTGCACTTCCCCTCTTGCACACTCCTTTAAAATATTCACAGGTTTTCCCAACCAGCTTCCCTCCTACTTCAGAATGGTGCAGAATGAGTCACAGATCTGCAGGGCCAGCCCTAGCCTGGTGGAAACCCTCTAAAGGAAATTTCCCTGGCAGACAGTTTCAAAAGGGAACTACCCCTGCAGATGATCTTTGCCTCTGTAAGGCCAGAATCACTTGCATTTCAGCTTCCCAACCCAGTCTTTCTCATATTCTATGTTCATTATTTCATGTGCCAGCTTTCAGGTCGGGCACCTGAATCCAATTCCAGCCCCCGTTCACACTAACTTTTAATGGTCTTTTACTTATAAATCACAACAATTGCACCTGCAGCTCCTCCCTAGGTGTGAGTTTTATTACCTCCAAACCTTGCTTAACATCAAGGCTCCTCCTACTCGCTCTTCATGCCCACGATTATTCCCCCACAGGATTTCACTTGTGATCTGGATAATAAAGAAAATCCTTCCCATGTGCTTTTCTTCCAGCATAAATGAGATAAAG
Source organism: Gallus gallus (assembly GCF_016699485.2). Lineage (NCBI taxonomy): Eukaryota > Metazoa > Chordata > Aves > Galliformes > Phasianidae > Gallus > Gallus gallus. The sequence goes on from NC_052536.1 coordinate 1,823,034, forward strand.
GGAGGCTTCTTAGCTGCTTCCTAGCAAAGCATCAAGCAAGAAGCAGCCTGCAAGTAATAAGACAAAGCAGTCTGTGACATCTCCAGGGCAGCGATGCAGAGACAGATGCTCAGAGGAGACAGACTGGGGACAGCTGGGTAGCACTGCAATCCCATAACATGGCCAACCTGCTTCCAGGCTTGCCGACAGAAGCAGGTGACATCAGGCTGAGGCGTGATGCTCACTCACCTCCTGGTTGTAGATCTGAAGCACCTTGAGGACCGCATCTTGCTCCCCGCTTTCCACCGTGGCCACTACAGTCCTGAGCTCCATTATATCAACAGCTCAGCTACAGCGGGAGGGGAAGCAGAGAGGAAGGGGAGCGAGGGGCTTCCAGGGCTCCTGGATAACGCTGGTGCAAAGGGACCTCGATCCCGAGAGCTGAGAGGGAGTGAGAAAGGGGTGGGGAAAAGGAGGAGGAAAAGAAATAAAAATCAAGGGAGACGGCTCACTGTTGCGTCCATAAAGCAGAGCAGATGGGTGAGCCGCGTACAGCCAGCCTCCTCTCTGCCCCTCTAATCCTCTTCTTCCTCTTTGCTTTCCGACGTTTAATGCATGCCCTCCCAGCACAGCGCTGGGACAGCCCCCCCTCCCTGCCCGAGGATTACCGCAGCAGATCACGGCGCTCCCCGAAATAGCTCCCTGCTCCTCCTCCCCGGCCTGCCCCGATCCCTGCCACCGCGGGGAGCAGCTACAAAAACAAACAAACCCAGAAACATCCCCGGGGAGCGAGCAGGGCTGGGGAGGACAGGCAGCCGGGCGGCCTGAGGCGGGCAGACCAAGGCGGTGGGAGGGCGGGAGGAAGCACCGTTACCTGCCTGACCCCGGCGCCCTGCCGCATCTCCTGCTCTCGGGGTCCCGCTAACCACAAGGGCCCGCGGCTCTAGCGCCCAGCCCCGCTACCCCACGGGAAGGCGGGGGCCCAGCGGCCATTTTGCAGAGGCGGGGCTCTTCCTGCCGGGCGGGGCCGCCTCCCGCCGCGCCGGGTGCCGCCATGGCGGACTGGGGGCGAGGTGAGGGGAAGGCCGCGAGCGGCGCGCTGGGCCGAGGGGCTGCCAAATGGGGCTGAGGGGGCGCCCCGCCGCCATCTTGGGCAGAGCGCCCCGCGCTGATGGCATTTCTTTTCTCCTCAGGACAGAATGCGGTTGCCATGGAGGATATGCTGGACGTGGAGAACAAGCGCATGGCAGACAGCCTGGCCAGCAAAGTCACCAGGCTGAAGTCGGTGAGTTGCTGGCTCTGTGATGAAGGAAGGGCGGTTACTGCGGTTGTATGCTTGCAGGGTCCCACGGGCAACACAAACGTGTGGTCAGTACTATGGGCTTCCTACGTCTTAATGGCCCTCAGGGAGCGCTGTGGTCATATGATGGCCGATTTGTAGCAGTAGGAGGCAATTCTGAATCTTTGGTCCGTCGTCTGTTGGCAGCATTTCAGGAAGGAGTTTTCGTATGTCCGACATAGGAGAGTTTCTGCCAGCTTGCCAAGCTTTATTTCCACAGCTGAAGAATTCTGACAGCCTGAAACTGCAGTGAGAACCTTGTTTTGTGGCTGTGCTTAACAAACCTTCTGTTGGTGTGGCAGATGAAGAGCAAGCCACTGCATCCTCTGGCGTGCATTTCTGGTTTTACAAGCATTTAGTTGCATTCTATGTTGTCTTCGTGTTAAAAGTTCATTAATGTCAATTTCCTCTCTTATGCTGTGTAGCTGGCTCTGGATATTGATAAAGACGCTGATGAACAAAACCGTTACCTGGATGGCATGGTAAGGAACAACAACAAAAAAAAGGGTAAAAAGCATGAATGTCAATGTTGAAACCATTTTGGTCAAAGGTGGGAGCTCGGCTTGGAAGCTCAATAGCAGCATACGCTGATGGCTGTGGAGTATCTGAAATGGGTATTCACAGAATCACAGAATCACTCAGGTTGGAAAGGATTTGTTCAGCCCAGAAATTAGAAGAGTGGAGAGCTGGAATAAGAGGTGTAAAGGCAAGAGATCTTAAAGGAGAAGCCCCACATCAGCATGCAGTTGTGCTTCTATTAGAGAGAAGATGATGATGAGATATTTCAGGAGAAACGTGAGCAAAAACTGAAAGGTAGTTTATGAGTAAGGGAAACAGACAGGAGTCAAAATGATAATGAACTGCATTGATCCGAGACCTGTTTGCTGCCACCTGCTGGTGTTACAGATGTACGCTGCCCCATGCTGAGAAGAGAGAACTAATGGAAAGAAACTGCATGATTTTGGTGCTTTTTAGTTTGACCTGGCATGCATTAATGGTGCTAGCTTTATGTAGAGATGTTTCCTTTGTATGAAGTATTTGCTTCTGCCGTTGCCATGAGCACAGGCAGGGAAGTTCCTCCTGACAGAGACATGATAGGTACAGAGACACAGGCAGTTACTGTGCAGCTTCTGCTGCAATTGTTTTTTAAGCAGGAAGCAGGACTCTTCATGGGCTGCTTCTCCAGTTTAAAATGCCTCTTTTTGTGTTTTCCTTCTCCTCCAGGATTCAGATTTTATGAGTGTGACTGGCCTGCTGACTGGCAGCGTGAAGCGTTTCACCACCATGACACGGTCCGGGAGGGAGAACCGCAAGTTACTCTGCTTTGTTTCTATAGGACTGATTGTTGTTTTCTTCATCCTCTACTATCTTGTGTCCAAAGCAGGGACTTGATCTTGGCTCTTGTGCGGCAGTTTTACTGAACTAAAACTACGTGATTGACAGACTTGTTCAGCACCTTCCTTGGTCTGCCCTGCTTCGGGATCTTTGGGACTTCCCAACAGACATTCCAAGTAACTTTTCACCAGCGTTTTGTCACTGTTCTGGCTGGTCTTGGAGATAAAATGAGTATTTCACTGACAGCACATCCACCAGGCAGCTCCGGACGAGGTTCCCACGCTCACACAGCAGCAGTTGAGGGTCACAGAATGACCCCAAAGCACAGGGTCTGCCCTCAAAACCTCCAGCCCCGTATGTTTCTGCAACAGCTCCTGGAGATGAGCCAGCGCCTGCGCCAGCCCCCTCTCCTTCCACCTGGTGCAGTACACCTCCGAGTCCTTATTCAGCACCACGGCCAACAGGCAGCCTTTGGGGCACCCAGTGAACAGCTCCATCTGCGCAGCCATGTCCCACAGCACGTACAGACCCTGCAGCACCCAGACGCAGCACGGCTGCACCTCCATCTGCTTGTCATACTGGATCCACCCCAAGTATGTGAAGTGTCCGTCGGTGAGGAATGGCACCAGGAAGTGCTCCATCCACATCCCCAACTCCTCCGTGAGGCCACCGAGCAGGAAACCATTGTACAAGACACTGACTGCACCACAGGACTGCCACCATCACCAGGTCCCCTAAAGGGACCCGTAAGCAGCACCAGGGCTGTATCTGCAGGGACAGACGGTACTTGGCCGAGTGCTCCTGGAAGAGCTCTGTCAGCCGCTGGATGATGCTGACGTTGTCCATCTCCCACAGCATCACCTCTGTCACCATCCCTTGGCAGCTGCAGGAGCAGACGATGAAGCTGAGCAGCTGCAGGAACGCAGTGGTGTGGTTGTGCTTGTAGCCCTCCAGCCACTCATCGGCCAATGTTGGGACAGCTGCCTGCCCTGCAATGACCACTTCATTCTAAATGGATTTCCACATATCACGTGATTTTGATGTTCATGCCTTTATCTCTTGCCTTGTTATCCATGTCTTGCAGCCAATTCTTAAGGGATACTTTTGTCTTATCTCCATTACTGATACTTGGCAAATCTGACAATTCCAGACATTTGTCAGTACAGGTTTAATAAATCAGCAGAGCTTTGGAAGCTGCAGAGTTTAGGGTGATGATTTATAAACTTTGGAATTATGAATTTGCAACTTAGTCCAGTGTGGCCAGTACATTTGTGCCTGGTCTCAGTTTCCCATCAACTTGGAGACCTGTTAATATCCTTGGTGTCACAGTGTTGAAATGAAATCTGTAGTTTTGAAATGAAGTTAGCATTAGATATGAACCCTGATGCTCTCTGATTGTTATAGCAAAGAGTTGGTGAGGAGCACAACTTTATTTGATTGCTCGCTTGGTCTTCTTTATCATCCATTTAGGTAAAGCTTCGGATGGTCCCAGCAGGAAAGGTGGGCCAAAGCCCACAAGCTGCCTTGATTTGCACAAAGACAGTGCAAAAGGTCTTAAGAAGATAGAAGAGGAAGCTAATTACAGCCTCATTACAGTTAATTTCAGGTATTAGAGCACCCTGCTATTAGAGCACTTTGGAAAGTGAGGTTGAGGTCAAGTAAAACTTCTAAACCATGCTGTTGGGGTGATGCTGGAGAGGTCAGGGAAAGATTCGATCACAAGGTTAGTGGATTTATTTATTAATAAAGAAGGCAACCTAAGAAACGATTAACTTGCTTTGCAGGTCCCTGTCTGCAGTGCTGTTGTCAGGCATGTGGCAAAGCACACCCCAACCAGTTTGGTTTACAAAACAGGTGTTCCCCACAAACATGCAATGCAGTGTGGTAGCTGGAAAATGCAAGTTCCCTTCCCCTTTCTGTCTTTGCATTGGGCTGATCAGCATCTCACTTGCGTTACACCCTAGCTGTGTTCTTTCATAGCTGAATTATTCAAGGCTGCCTCTAATTCCAGTAAGAGATTCGTAACTTTAAAAACGCTGTGCCTGTTTGGGGAAAGACAAAAAACAAAAAGCTCTTTCTCACATCAGACAAACCTCCACTGCAGAAGCCTCCTGCTCTATAAACCTTTAACTTTACGAAGCAGCTGTACACAGGCACTGTGTTTCATCTCATCTGTTTTCTGTACCAAGTACTTGTATGTTCTGGTCTTCCCTGTTCCAAGTTTCTGCTTATTTGGCTTTCTTGTCCTCCGGTAACCTCTGTGGAACTGACATGTTCCCCTTCCTGTTTCAGTCTTCCTCCTCACTAACAAGCCTATATTCATAAATGGCTGCAAGTTTCCTTTGGCCTTGGACTAATCCAGGGCCAGACGGAAACAGACAGCGTTGTCCTTTGTTCAGCTGTGCCAAAACATGAAGTCCTGCTGTAGCTGGATTAGGTGTCTTTTTTTCCAGGTTTGAGAAAGGATGTGCAGGGAAGGTGAGTAGAAAAGGAGGCAGCAGTGACTTCATTCGGTTCTTACTACTGCTTCTGTTAAATGTGGCAGCTCCCAGCTCTTGTCTGTTTGGAAGAAAGATGGGTGAACTGACAGACTGCTTATGACTGAAGCTGATGACTTATGATGAAGTGTCACCAGAACAGTCTAATCTTCACGATGGTAGCAGTTTCAATTTGCTTTAGCTGTTGTAAATAAAGCACTGATTTTAGACTTCTTTTCCTTTTTGTTTTTCCTTTGCTCGTGTGTTTGCTAGGCTACCAATCAAGATAAAAGCAGTCCGTTGTTCTTAAACTGTACAGAATTCAGTCAAGCTTCTCCTGTAGAGAGAAAGATGGCATGCACTCTCTCTCTCTCTCTACATATGTGTATGTACATGCTAAATCCTTAATATTAACCTCAGAAGTTTTAAATTGAAAAACGGAATGTGAAGATGCTCAAATCCAAACTGACTTGTCCCTGGCACAGCAGGACAAAGTAGGAATTTGCCTGAAGCTTGAGCTGTTCTTTAAAATATTGTTTTCTAGCACCATCTAATGGTAGCTCTCTCAATTGTTATGTTAACGTGTTACAGAATAACTTAAAATTTTCGTAAGTGTTAATGCAATTAACACACCAGTTACAGATGTACATCTTCTGGTCAGGGCTGAGTGTTAGCGCAGTGTCAGTCCAGCTCCCTGACTCAGCAGAGCTGGCACAGTGATTGCATGCTGGCTGAGGTCTGCAGATGCAGCTCTGAACCTGTCAGCAAAGGCCAACCAGGGGAGAAAAGTGTGAGACAAATAAACCCTGCTGTCCTTTTCCCTCCTGTCCTGAACTCAGAAACCTCTGATTATTTCTCTCCCCACATCATCTCAAATGAGTGGCTTGGGAAGGGGGAGGGAATGTAATGAGAGACATGCTCAGGTTTTCTCTCACTAAACTAGAACAGAAGTGAGAAGCTTTGAAATGTGAGATCTTCCACTGCTAAAGCTGGGTCACAAAGCAGCAACCACAACTAAGAGCTCTACAAAACATTTTCTTACCTTGATTTTTCACTGTTAGTACATTTTCAATCTTGTGTCACTAAAAGATGTGTTTTGTTGTTGATGGTAACTACTACACAGGGTGCAATGAGTGCACGTAGGGTGCTTGTACAAGTTTGCCAGGGGGAAATGGGTGTTTGCATGAGGCACTGGGTGCTCAAGCGAGGGGCTGGGTATGCCCTTGTCCCCCCACTAAACTCAAGTGTTCAAGTGCTCCCCTGCACCCAGAGAGACCCAACCCCTAAGGCCCCACATGTTCCCACCCCCAGGCATTCAGGCACAGGGACAAGGCTTAACTTGCATGCATTTTATTTATTGTCCTCAACTGTGACACATGGGCTACGTGCAGCATGTCCCACGTGTAGGGGGATGTCACCAAGGAAGTGGAATGATGTGGCATGTCGTTAGGGCTGCAGGGACAACATCGGGTTGGCATCACTGGGGAGGGGAGAGACTGTGGGGTGTTACTGGGGCTGCGGGGGGGGAACACAGGGTGACCTTACAGGTGTGAGGGTGTGGTATGTCTGTATACGTCACTGCATGTGTGGGAAAACATGGGGTGTCCCTAAATACACGAGGTAAAAGCCTGTCCTTGTGGCAGGATCCAAGACACATTCCCCTCCCAGATATGCCCCCAGCTCTGCTGTGCTCTACAGTCACATAGATGACTCCTGTGCCCCCTCACCCGTGCATCAACCCATGTCCCCAGGTGTTTCCTGGGTGCTCTCAGGTCCTACCCACGCTCACAGATGAGCTCGACGACGCTGTGCTCCATAGGGACAGGGTCAAGGCAGCGGTGGGCAGCACTGGCAGCCACCTCATCCAGCAGCCCCTGCACCACACGCTCGTCAGCAGCAAAGCGCCAGAGGTAGAGCTGTAGGTAGTGGCCGTCCACCTGCACCTGCTGCAGCCCAAAGCGCCCCAGCGTCCGCAGCCGCACACACTCCAGCAGTGTCTTCAGGCTGATCTTGATGATCCCTGTCAGCACTGACACCTAGGACGTGGGGACAAGTGGCATCAAGGGATGCCCAGCGCAGGTAGGCCTTGCGCCACAGCTAGGTGGGGATGGGAAGAATTGAGGGACAACCCTCATCCTGGTCATCAGCCCCAAGGGATGCCCTGAGTTCTGACACATGGGACGTGTCACATGGGAGGTCAGGGATGCCCTCAGTTGGGCTGTTGGAGGTGGACCAGTCTCACCAACAGGGGTGTAGGGACTCCCTCATCCTGGTCCACTTCCCAGGGACCTCCCTCAAGTCCAAACATGCTTATCCTGGGCTGGGGAACCCCAGAACTTGAAATGGGGATGCCTGGTGCACGTGACAGGTAGGAAGGCAGACAGCTTTCGGGCCTTTGGGATGTGGGGACAAGGGGTGCCCTTGGGGACACTGGCATGTTCCCATGCCTCACCTTGTTGAACTCAACAGGGCTGAAGATGTCAATGCGTTCGGAGAAGAGCTTCTGGATGTTGCTGAGCAGGTGGGTGTCCATGGGGGCACTGAGGATGGTGACAACAGCATGATCAGGGATGCAGAGACAGTCAGAGGGCAAGGGGAAGATATGTGGGGAATGCAGGGATTGTCGGGGAACAAGGGAAGGAGACTGAGAGACAGAGAACACAAAGTTTGTCAGGGGATACCAAGACAGATGGGCTACAAGGACAGTTTGGGTACACAAAAACAGTCAGTAGAACTCGGGGATGGGCAGTGGATGTGGGGAAAGTCAGGGAACACGGAGACAGCCACAGAACATAGACGTGGGGCACATGGGGATCATCAAATGATACCAGGACTGCCTGGGGACATGGGAACAGAAGGGAAGATGGAAACAGCTGGGGAAGATGGGAATAAACAAGGGATATTTGGACTGCTTGGGGATGCAGGGACAGCCAAAGGAGGTGGGTGGATATTGAGACGGTTTGGGATGTGAAGATGATCATAGGGACAATAGGGGAAAGTTGGAATATTTGGAGATATTAAGACAGTTGGGAAGACGTGGGGGTGGTACTGGATGTGGGGACAAAGGGGTGACCCGGGGTAACTGGAGAGTGACCAAGAGATGGCCTGTGGCACAGGGCTGACCTGGGAGTGTAGCTAGGGGCATAGCGTCCCGGTGCCCGTGAGCTGCTGTACACAGAGAAGGCACGTCGGCTCGAGTCGCTGCTCTGCGCCCGCCGCACTCCCTCCTCAAAGAGCTGCCCCACCTGCAGCATCACATCAGTGTCAGTATCTTCCAAACCCACCCAAAATATCTTGAGGTTCCCAGAACCAATCAGGATCCCTCAAAACCCTCTGAAACCTCCTAGCCCCTCCGGGATCCTTCCAAACCCCTCTGGATCCCCTTAAAATCATTAAGGATCTTATTGGAACCACAGGGATACCCTCTAAACCTTTCAGTGATGACAGCCTCTCCCCATCAGGGACCCGCTGGAACACAAAAACCAGGAACATTTGGGACATTCTGGGGACACCAGATTCAGGGACACCAAGGGACTCCCCGTAGACTCAGTGTTGCCCTGACCTGGACATCGATGGCAGTGATGTCCTCAACCACACGCTTCATGACAGCACGGACATTGCGGGGCTCCACGGTGCCCAACCAGTCCCGTGTCTCCACGCTCTTCCGCAGCATCTGTGCCACCGCAGCGCCCTGCACCTGTACGTAGTGGTCGAGCAGCCGCTGCGCCGCTCCCCGTGCCTCAGCACACAGTGCTGGCCCTGGCGTCACCGCTGGTCCTGTGTCCTGGAGGTACAAAGGATGCTCTCCAGGCTGCTGAACATGCTGTTGTGTCACTGTTGTCTTCACGTCCTTGCAGCATTTGGAGGGACTTGAGGACATTTCCCCAGCGCCTCCTAGGAACATTCTCTGCTGCCCTTTGGGACACCTGGGGGACACTTCTGCATCCATGTGCAGAGGAGGGGCCACATTCTGGGTGGAAACGGAGATACAGTGGGACACAGGGAGGATCCCCTTGAGGACATTTTGGGGTCCCCAGGCCACACACAATTAGAAGGAAGGTCTCTATGCCGCTTCAATGCTATCACATCACGGACGGACACTGGGACACCTATAGGAACTCAGGGACACGTCGTCACATCTGGGAACAGTCAGGGTCCCCTCTTAGCCATACTGGGGCCAATGGGGGCAGTTGGGGGGCTTACCTCAGGAGGGAACTGCTCATCAGTAAGAGTGAGGATGTAGCTGATGGTGGTGGCTTCGTAGTCAAGGCAGAGACGGGCAAGGAGCAGCAGCAGTGCTGGGGGTGCTGCAGGGGCACCTCGCTCAGCTGGGCTGTCAGCAAAGCCCCGAGCAGTACGGCAGAGCCAGCGCACGAAGGCCACCACCAGTCCTTCACGCACCGCCTCGACACAGAACTCCCCCTGTGACCAAAAATGGGAGGGTTATACCCCAAAAATACCACATCCACACCCCAAAAAGCTGTTACTGCACCATTAAAAGCTTCATCTGCACTCCGCAGAACTGCCTCTGGGCACTGACATCACACTCATGTCACCATGCAGACATGACCGTGACCAAAACCAGATGGTTTTGCCCCAAAAGTACCACCCTGGGCCCATCAAAAAACCCACGCATCCCCCAAAATGCTACCGGAGCTCAATGTCTCCTCCATAGTCCCTAATAGCCCCTCACACACTTCCCCACTGTTCCCCAGTATGAGCTCTGCAACTCCAAATCCATCCTGTGCAAGATCCAGTCTGCCCCAATGACCTTTAAAGAGCTCCAATGAAGCCAAATCTGCCCTCCGCAATGCACAACCTGCCCCACGCAATCCCCAAACCACCCCTAAATCGTCCCAGTGACCCTCTCACTGCCCCCAAGCTCACCTTGAAGTAGGGCAAGCTGGCAAAGGCAACATCCCTGGCAGTGAAGAGCTGCACGTAGGCCAGGACAGCCTTGAGCTGACCAAGAACGGAGGAGGAGAGCGTGGCCAAGAGGTCAGGCAGTCCAGGGCCATCCTTGCCAGGAGGACGGGGTGCAGCCAGTGCCTGGCGCACATCACCCAGGCACCCCAGAAAGAAGGTCTGCAGCGCCCGCAGGTAGCGGGCCACCCGTTCACGTGCTGCTCGGGCCACCAGTGCGGCACCTGCTTCAGCCCCAGCCGCAGGCAGCAGCTCAAGGAGAGCACGGAGGCGGCGGTGAAAACGGTCGAGTGCCCGCACCAACAGTGACGTGTCGCCCAGACCCCGCTCCAGGGCCAGGCGTCGCTCCAGCAGCTCAAAGTAGCGGGTGGTGAGGGTGGAGGCAAAGGCCTCCAGGCGGCCATCCCCGGACCCGGGACGCCCCTCAAAGAGGCTGCGGTACGAGGCCGCAAGGAGGCACAGGTTGCTCACGAAGGCTGAGCTGCCGCGGTCAACAAAGTCGAGGATGTCGGAGGCAGGAGGTGGCGTGGAAGCAGTGCCAGAGGGGTCAGATGGGGGCAGCTCAGCCTCCAGCGCCGCCAGCTCGGCTTCAAGGCGGGCACCAGCCTGGCTCAGGAACTCCTCACACAGCTCCTCGGGTGGTTCCTCCAGCTGCAGGAGCATCTCCACACACTCAGTGAGTTCCTTCGGGTCCAAGGTGTCATCCCTGGAGGGAGGGAATGGGATGAAGGGTTTAGCTGGGAGTGGTAGGAGATTCCAGGGTTAATGGTGGCATAGCAAAAAAGAAAAAAAACACAATCAAGGCCATCAGTAGGCCTCAGAGTTAACAACAAATACTGAATAACAAAGAAGAAAAAAGTACTTAATATCGTCACTAACAGTGGTAATAATAATTAAAATCATTATTCTACTATTCATAATATCTAAAAGGCTCCATAGCGAACATACCGGAGGCGTGCACGGAGGCGCTGGGCCAGCTCAGCCATGATGGAGTGGCTCTCATCCTCGATGGCACGGAAGGAGGGCAGGTGGCGGTAGTGGCGCAGCACAGCACGGGCACGGGCGTAGCAGTGCAGGGCCCGTGCAGGATCAGCTCCTGGTGCTGCCCACCGCCGCAGCCGCCCTGGCACCTCCACAAGGGATTGCAGTTTCCGCAGCAGCGCCTGCACCCCTGGGGGGGGTGTCAGGAGTGCAGTTAGGGCTGGGGCCAGCCATTGGGGTGGGGTGAGCATCAGAGGGGCTAATGACAGGGTGGGACCAGGAGCCTGATCTGTCCCTCTGGGATCCTCCTAACCTTCCAATCTGCCCCTCGGTACCCAACACCCTCCCCCACCCAAACCACCCGCCCAATGACCCTACACATACCCTTACTGCGTCCCTAATTTCCAGATCTTCCCCACCCACCATTATCTGCCTCCCCCAAACTAAATGCTCACCTTAGGATTCCCCTACACCCTGTTAACTGTATCTCCAAAGACCAGATCTATCATCACCCCCCAAGCTGGCTCCATCTGACCATCCCAGCCCTCCTCAGTCTACCCCTAAATTTTCCTCAACTCCATGATTAATTTCCTCATTGCCACCACCTTCAAGCTCACGATCTAACACCAAGGCGCCTCCAAAGCTCAAAATCTTTCCCTTTAACCTCCAGACCTGATCCCAAATTCCCGGATCTGACCCTCCCAAACCTCCACATCTGTCCCTCCAACCCCCTAGATCTGACTCCTACATTCCTCTAACCTTAAGATCTTCATCTACTACCACAAAACCCCAACATCTGCCCTCCCAGAGTTCCCCACCTCCAAGATCTGCCCCTCTACACCCCACATCTGCCCTCTTGGGGTCTCTCCCTCCCCATACCAGCCAGCTGAGCACCGCGGCGGTGCCGGTCCTGCAGCGCAGCACTGACACGGGCACTGGAGGCACTGATGGCTGCCATGTTGGAGGCCAAATCATCCATCTCTGCCTCCATGCGCCGGAAGTCAACCTTCATCTTTCGGATAGTGTCTGGGGAGAAGAAACAAGACACATAGGTATCTCATACTCCTGGGAGGCCTTTGGTCCCCTCAAGATGCCTACCAGGTACTCACCTGTGGCAGAAATGAACTTGTTGTAGTTCTCATAGAGCAGCGTTTGCATATCACTGTCGAGAGCACGGATCTCCCGCCCCAGCGTAGCTTCACGGGACAACAACTCCCCCAGGCGACACTCACTGCGCACCTGGAGGAACAGCACAAGTGGTACAACTTTCCACTGGCCTTGCTGCACCCTGTTGGCCCACCCAGAACCTCCAACAGCCTTCCTGGAATCCTCAGTCCCCTCAACCAAGCCCCTACATGTGCTTCTGGGATCCCCAAGTGCTCCTTTCCACCTCTACTTGCCTCCTAAGGCCCTCCAGCTCTTCCTCCACAGCCCTAAGTACTGCATGGGGAACTCTAATTGCCACTCAAGCCCCTAAACGTGCCTTTGACTCTATCTCTCCCAATGGCATTTGCAAACGTGCTTCCAATGGAAGCTCAGGATCCTGCTGGAAATCCAGAAGTCCCCATTAGCCACAGTACCACCCTTGTAAATGGACCTATAAGATCCCAAGTAGTGTCTCTGGAGGAAGGTGGTCTACAGGGTGCCCCAATAATCCCTTTATGGGACCCCCCTTTGAGTGGTCTGAGGGTCTTTGAGGGACCCAATGGTGACCTATTGGAGGAGTTTGTGGAGTTTCCATAAGAATCTGTATAAGCGAGTGACAGCATCTTTTCCAAAGGCTTCCACAGGTATTATCACAGAGCCCTTCTGAGGCCCCAATGGGGCCCTGAACACGGGCCTAACATCCCTGGAACTGCACGCAAGGAGTTCCCTACAGGAATGCCTATAGGGTCCATACAAGGGTGTCTGTAAGGAGGCCTACACGAACACCCTGAAGGAGGAGAGGGGGGTCCTCCAAGGAAAGCGAGGGGAGGGGGTCGCGGTGGGGTCAAAGGTCACCTTGGTGAGAAAAACTTCCGGGTCGAAGTGGGGCCCGTTGATATCAGCAGGGTCCGGGGTTGCCTCTGCCGCTTCGGCCGCAGACGGTCCATAATACCGCTGGAGCGGACCGTGGGGTCGCCGCCACCCACTCCCGCTCCCTGTTGCGTTCCCAGACTCGGAGCCGCCGCCAGTCTCGGTCCCCGACCCCGCCGCTTCCACCTCCGCCATCACGCCGACACTTCCGGTCCAGCTGACAGCTTGTCCCACCCTCTGACGTCACTTCCGGCGGAATGAGGCTCGTCACCACGGCAACCAGCTGCATTCATTTGAAGGAAACGGAGTTTTTCCTTCTTTCTTTCTCTGACAGCTTCAGGAAGAAAGAGAAATGCTGGGCCAGTTACATACCTAATGCTAGATACACAAAAGCCACGTAAAATAAGAACAGAGTAAATTACCATTACAAAAGTAGAAGTTTATTGCCAAGGAAAATGATTTTCCCCACCCCTCCACAGCTCGTGCCAGACCTGCTTTCAGTTTTATTCTTTCAGTTGAATATTACTCAACAATAATTTCCAAACAAGAACAGTATTGTATGTGTATGCACTTTCAAAAGACTCCCCTGCTTTTATGTTTGATGAGCTTATCCAAATATTTTCAATTAAAGGCAATTAATTGAAGTAGCTGATGAAAATCCTTAATGAATGATTCTTTAGCTAGACTAGGGCTTAAGTGTACTGGGAACAAACCAGAGACAAATCAAAGAGGAGTAAAAAAGACCTTCATTTCAATTGTTTGGGTCACCTCTCCTCATCATCACAGTACACTCCAGTTTTGAATCCCGTTTGACCAATTAATTACCAGTATTAAACAAGAAAGCAAATCAGTCCGTATCTTCAGCTACAGATATTCCTTCCTTTTTTTCTAGATGGGACACCTGAAAGATAAAAACAAACAGATTCAGTAGTAAAACTAAGGTGCATTTAACATCTCTGGTATTTTCAGACTTTCATCTCCAACCAGCACAGAGCTCAGATGTATCAGAAACTGACAGTGAGATGTGCTCTGGGGGACAACAGAAGTGAACAGGCTGTTAGTTGCAGTATAAAGAGAAACCCAAACATTCTTCCTGCACATCTTCTCAGCTGCCCCCAGCTGCATGCTCCCATCCATTCCTACTTTTGAGGCAGCTTGGGGACTTAATTTGGCTGACCAAGGAGAAAGCACCAAAGCCATCTCAGGAGAAATAGAAAGGAAGGTAAAACAGTCCTTTTAAATGACAAATGTCAGATCAGATTAGGCCATAAGCTAGAACCTTGCCCATAACAAAAACTAGAAAAAAAAATGAACATAGGGAAATGCTTCTCACACAGATGCACACATCTTAATAAGACCGACCTTCACTCTTCTTAAGACTTAAGAAATTGAGTTACTTTACATTTAGTTCATTTACTGTTATGACTAACAACATAAATAGCTTCAGAAAAGACTGCACAAACTCAGGGAAAGTTGCCCAACAGCAACAACACAATGGGTCAGTATGGTATCCTTGGCTCTGGAAAGTCCAGTTTTATGTTCCCACAATATAAAGGTAGTAAAATAAAATAAAATAAAAGTATAAAGGTAAAATCATACTGTAAGTAGAGTATTCATATCTTCTCTCCTCAACATCTGTTACTGGTCATGAAATGGTTACACAGATACTCAGCTTGGCAGACATTTATTTTCACAAAATGTGCCTATTACTGTGGTATGACCAGTAAGCACTGGAAAAAGCAGGAAACAGACTGCAGATAACTAATCCTTGGAGACGGTCACACCAGCTTTCTTCTGAGCTAAGTTACTGTTCAGTCAAATGATACCAGCTATTAAAACAGCAATTAATATTCTGGCTACTAGAAGCTGTTAAATTACTTGCTCTGGCCATACATCCTTATGCCAGCCATAATTCAAAACCCGAAGCTGCAGACAGTGCCACTGCAGCTCCAAGGGTTATTATTCTAAACTGCACAAGATTCCCTCACCCAGGTGGAACACTCAGCTATGTAGAGCTTAATGGCATTAGGACTCCAATGGCAAGTATGATAATTCCCTGCAGGCACATCTCACCCTTCTTGTCTTACCACTGTTCCTTCTACAACATATATAGAAGGAATTTTGCACTTTAGAAGGGTGGATAACTGAATCAACTTGATATACGTATGTATAAAATAATATAAGTGGAAAACTGTTTTCCACAAATCCAAAAGATTTCCCTTCTGTTAACAATCAAACCAGTTTTTCTTCACAAATGGGCATGAGGTAGCATCATTCTTCTACAAGAAGACCCAGCACTGATTGCCAAAGTAAAGGTGTTTTTTGGCAGCACAATATCATTTAGAGTTTATGCCATATAATCACCATCCTGTTACTATACCAAAAAAAAAAAAAAAAAAAAAAAAGGACACCCTTAAGTGCAAGTTAAGTTCCAGGATCCCAATTACCAGTAAGACATCATCCTAGAGTAATTAGCTGAATATGTACAATAAGTAGAAACTCTGACAATATTCCCTTTCTTGATTACAGCAGACTTGACTCATTACTGTGAGTCATTATTTTCCAGCCATGCAGAAGACTATCCATCATAAACAATTATCACTTCAAGTTACTGCTCCCCAAATAACAGATTATTCCCCAAGCTTGACTTGTAATTTTCAGCAACTAATTGCAATGGCTAATACTCTTGCATGCAAAAATGTTACTACATACAAAATTGAGTTAAAGGCTAATGATATCCTAGATCATTAGAAGATCTTAATCACCTTTCTTTTAAGCATTAAATTGCATTTTGGACCAGATGTTATAAAAATATTTTACACAACTCTCTCTTGATCTTCAGTGAGAAAGAGTTCACAACTGTTAAAAAAAATATGCAGGCCTACAAAACAAACATGCTGCACACAGTAGCTTTTATTCTAGGTTTCAGGGTGAGGAAACACTATTACAGTATGCCTTGCTGACAACAACAATTAACAGACAAGTTAAGTAGCATTTTATTATGTGTACAAATATGTTCGTAAAAGCAGCTGAAGTGCAAAAAATGCTGGAAGGGGAGACTGACAAGAACTGAGTTTACCCCATTGAGAGAGCGCTGAACAAAAACATCTAAGAAGCAGAGAATGTTTACCTGGTTATCTATACACCTGAATTGCCAGGACCAGGTGGTGTTATAAAGGAAAGGCCTCAGGTCAAATCGGTTGTCATCTGGGCTGTAGTTTTCAGCATGGTAGGAAGGAGTGAGGGTGGTCATTTTATGCCTATTCACTGAATACATCCTGAAGAAATGTTTAACCTTTGATGCCACCTGGCGTACAAAGAATATAGCTTTCAGTCAGCCAAACTTCCTTAAAATTTACAATTTTTGATGAGAACATCATCTTAGAGACTGTTCTAGCTTCTACACACCCACTTTCCACCACTAACACGTACATAAGTTACCCACCGCTACAAATCACTGTGGATGATTCCTTCAGGTAGAGGCATTTCAGACTATTTTCAGACCACCTCGGTCTCTGTGCCTAACATTTACCAACAGAGAAGTGCTCTGCAAGAAATCTAACAGTAAGCACTAGCCTCTGAGATTCAGGTGACCATCTGAACATTCTCCTTTATGCCAAAAAGGGAAAGACATCCAGAATACATAATCCAAAAGCTTCAAGAGCAGTTAGCCATACAGATTTCAGGTATAATTTTCGCCTGAAGGTACAGTTCTGTAGCAATTGTTTTCAGTTTCCCAAATACTGTTCTAACAATTTCTAACATATATAACAAACCACATTAATTTAAGAGAACAATACAAGCTTTACCAGCATATTCAGTTACAGCTGTAGGATCTCTCTAAATACGGGAGAATAATAAAACCATCTCTTTCAAGTGAAAGGAATTTCATTTGACCATTCTTTAAACAGTCTATTTTGGCAAAGACATTACATGATTTAATTTTGTGCATTACCTCTCTTGGAGTACAAATTTCCTTCCACAAATTAATCAGCTTACAGAACATACTGTATGGTCCAGCCTTTGCAATCTTCCTTAATTTACCATAGATTGAGAGCTCTGCATATGTCATCCCCATATCTGCCTGAAATCACACACAGAAAGTCACAGAAAAAAAAAAGACTATTTAAATTACAATTAGTAGTTTTATGAGCAATTACAATAACCCAGTTTAATCAAAGATACACCAAACTGAAATTCTCAGTGCTCAAAAAGACAAACAGAAGATTAGTATTAGAAGTGGAAGAAAAGAATTGGGATCTCTGAAATATGAGATTTCAGAACATTAAAGGAATACATTTTATTTGGCTAGTGAAAGCATTTCCAGAGAAAGATTTGTTCATTTTCCCTTCTGGGAGCTTAGATGTAGTATATGTCAGTAGGATAATTCCTAATGACAAAAACTGAAATTTTAATTAAGCAATCCTTTACCAAAAAAAAAGAAGTTTTATAATATCCTGCAGGTGAATAACCTACAGCCATGGTAAATAGCTGTCACACTTACCAGTCCTCTCTTATGTAAGTAGATAGCAAAAAAGAGGGAATGGGGAGAAGAGGCCAGGGGTTAAACATCAACCAACTTCAACAACAGAAAGGCACTAACAGGCACTTCTGAAGTTAAGTAACTCTGAAACTGCATTTTGGAAACATTTCAGAACGGCCATCCATTTAAGTGCCCAAAATAAAAAATCATTCAAAGTAAAACAAACAGAACAATCACAACAACAAACATTTGATTTGCTGTTTTAGAGACTGTTGGCAATGTAGGTAATGCTGGTGCAAGACACCAAGCCTTGTCAGTGGCTTCAAGACATTTACTACACACTTGGAGATAAGCACAGATACATACAAAAGCAAACAGCAATTGGACAAAAAGCAAGTGTGGGGATAAAGCTTACCAGAGCATTTCTAAGTCTCTGCCTATTACCTCATCAGTTTGAGACACTTGTCCATCCATCAGGGGCTCTAGCTCTGCAGTAGGTGGAGCTGCCATGATACTATAAGAGGAAGAAAAAAAAAATCTATCCAGTCTCATTAATACAAACTGGTTTATTAAAAATCAAATGCTTTACTCAAAACCTTCAGAGGGCATAATCTGCAAAAGAGTTACTTGCAAGCTGTCCCAGATTTTAAAAAAGCTATGTTTGTATCAAAAACATGAAACATCTTTCCTTAATTCAATCTGTTCAAAATGTTTCTTTAATGGGATTAGCACAAGTTCTTGCATACAGTCACTCCTAAGGCTGCTGGCATTTGCAGCCTTCAGCCATTTAGACTGGTCTTGTGTAATTGCACACAATTATCTGAAAACAAAAGGATGAGCAGAAGACTTCTTTAACAGCATTTGCAATGTTACTGCAACTTAGCTATCTTAGTAGAAAAGAAATGGACACAAACAAATCCACAAAATGCAGCATGCAAATACAGCCACCAAGCATCACTGCTTCACTACTCACCTTCTGAGGGCTGTGAGCTGGAAGTTTTCAATGCAATACTGTATGAAGTTCTTCAAATCAGTCTTACTGATTCCACCAATGGGATTGATATCAGCACTTGAACAATCATACTTAGTCAAGTAACCTCGAAGACTGAGCAAAAGTTTTATATAACAATGATGTAACATCTGCACAATAACAGCTTATATTGGACAAATCATATACGTGGTATAAAACCAAGAACAGACTGCACACTGTCAGCACATGGGACAAAGAGGCATTTGGCTGAAACAGAGCTATCCTAACGCCATGGTACTGCCAGGAGGAAGATATTTTGAACAGCTAGAAAGCACTATGAAACTGCCTGGGCTAGATCAACATACCTATTGCAAAACCAGTTAAGATACTGTCCTGGCCAATTAAAAACACAAAATCTCAACTTCCCACAGAATCAATACACACTACCCTCCAACCTTTTGAGATCATCAGTGCCACAGTCTTTATCTCCCAAAAGCCAGCTCTAAATGCAGCACTCCAGATTTTTAACATCTATCTTTTAACTCAAAGTTCACAACGTTATTTCTAATAGTGTAATTGAAAATACACCAAATAATGGGCTGGAAGGCTAGCTTGGGAACTGCAGATCTAAGCTCTACTGAAACTTGCTACAGAAATATTAGCAGTTTATTGGAAAATTACAAGAATACTTTCATCTTAAGCTTCTGAAAAATACATAATTTTGCCATTCTACTGGTAATAGTTAAATAACCAATTTCACTGCTATCAGTATCTTAAAAAAAAAAAACCACAAAAACAACCTCTTCTGTGCATACTCTTCTGGAATTTGGTGGCATTAAAGAACTGCACTGATTTGTTCCTGGTTCACTTGGTTTTAGATTTGTAGCTTTTACCAACCTTTCATCCACATTGGCTGATCCTAGCACCAGAAGCCCCCCTGGCATCCCACGAGTCCAAAGTGTCAGCTGAGCAAACAGGTAGGCAAGGACCATTCTTACTCTAGCCTACAAATCAAAATAAAACTTAATATTTAAAAGCAATATATCTTCCTGGTCATATGTAATTAGCAGTTCTCTAAACAAACCCATAAAGAACAAGATATCAGAGGGCTAACCGTTACTGTAGGAAGACAAAGGAGGGGATGTTGAACACACACTTGTGTAAGCCAGGTTCAGCTTCTGCTACTGCCACAGACTCGCATCATTGGGAAAGTTTATTCTACTCTGAGTTGTAGAACTGAGAGATATTACAATTCTCTGTCTCCTACACGCACTGACAAGGATAAATGAATGATGAAACATGCAGATAAACCATCTAACATATCCACCTATACGGTACTAGAGGGAAACACTTTCTATTACACAAGAGCTCTAAAACTGTTTCTGTCCCCACTCTGAAACTCACTTTTTCCAAGGGAAATAACACTACTCAACAGATACATGAAATTCAATCTCCAGCTCTGACTCCAACTGTGTGTGACGTTAAGCAAACTATCTGATGCTAAGCCACTGTCAAAAAAGGTGATACAAGATTCAGTGTTTGCTTATGGAGTTCTCTGATAGCAGCAGGGGAAGAAAGGTCAAGTCCTTGGCTTAAAAGAACAAAAACCACAAAAACTACCTTCTGAAGCAGAGGTCTACAAATTGTAATGAGTAAGCATCACACAGTGCCTATGAAAAGCTGCTAATATTCACCAGAGGAAAGTCTATTATATGTTAGCAATGTCTTGTTCTGCCACAATCCTACTGGACTCATGGCTCATCTATAAGAATACTATACTGCTCATTTCCTGACCTAGCAACTTTCTTTTGGAATGCTTTCCTAAACAGCATACAGACCAATGCTATTGATGAGATCCAGACACATACTATTTCTTCCTGGCCATCCTATGGCATTTTAAAAATCACAAGCAACAGTTATCTTGGTCTTCTCCAAGGTGCACAGGACTGGAGATTTCTGCTGCAGATAAGCATTTAGTGGAAAGCCATGAATCCTCAGGAACACACCCCAGTGAGTTTAGGTCTTCAAAGCAATTCAGAGGAAGGGCCCCAGTGCTACTGCTACCATTCTGTAGTACTTCAAACAAAGGGTCTGACCTGATTCAGCCTACGTGAAACACACCTGCACATTCTGCAGTGCCAGATTTTCTCTTCTGCTCCCTCCGTAGACAGAAAAACGGGGAGTTCGACCTGTCACCATGCTGAAAATTCCCACAATAGCTT
This sequence comes from Gallus gallus, assembly GCF_016699485.2. Taxonomy (NCBI): domain Eukaryota; kingdom Metazoa; phylum Chordata; class Aves; order Galliformes; family Phasianidae; genus Gallus; species Gallus gallus. Next base: position 1,843,759 of record NC_052536.1, read on the forward strand.
TCACAGCCGCATCTATGTTCAGGTTGATGTGATAGCTGAGAAGAATTCAAGCAGAAGTGACTCAGCTACTAAGGCCTGACTACATAAGAAGCCTTAAAGTTAAATAAGAAAACACAGAATGATGTTTTAAGGCTGCTCCCAACTCAGATCAGGTAGGAAAAGTCTTAGGAAAGGCTAATATTTTCCTGAGTCTGTTTCCAATTTTTTTTCTTTTATCAAACGCTTCCCAGCATGCCTCACATTCACACATTTAAATAATATCTGAAATGCTCATACTTAACACACATACACGTTGCTCTCCTTTCTTCCCTATTTTAGGTTTTGAAAGTTTTATATGCAAATTGTTGTGTTTTTATTCTTTTTTTTTGCCAGAACATGAGTTTTTCTATCCGTTTCCAATCTCTACCTGCCTATTTGCTCAGCCAGAAGTTTAGCCCTGTTGCGAGTATCCTGGGAGGAGTTCTCACTGGCCATATAGCAAGTGGTAAAGACACGCTTGCAAAATTCTTGAGGATCCTCAGGGATGTAGGTCTCATCATGCACAATCTTGCGTGCATCAGCCAGCACCTCTGAATCTGAAGGAAAAAAAATAAAACAGTAACAGATATCATTGTGCTCTTGCTACCCAGGGTATGGAAATACCTTGTTTGTTTCTTGTATTCCAATTAAGTTTTACATTGTCCCTCACAAGGTAACTTCATCTGACTATCTAACTCTCCAAGCATCTTAGGATATTTTCATACTCAAAAAAAAAAAAAAAAGAATTAATGAGCCTGCTTCTAATTTTGAATGTGGAAATATTAAATCCCTTTGTTCTGTCCCTTAAAGAAGCTCCACAGAAACAGTAATTCTATACACACAAGGGACTAGCTTAATACACACAGTCTATTCAAGGCCAAGTTTAAGAGCTCAAATCGTGCCCAACCGTGTTTTACAGTGTTGAATTTAACAGGAAAAGGAAAACCTCATGATAAACTGAATTCCCAAAACTGTATCAGCCAACATTTTAAAAAATACCGTAGATGGAAACTGGTCTCAGTTTCACAACCAATTCTAAACCCAAAATGTAAGCTATGAAGCCAATTCAAAGAACTTGAAAGTTGGACTTCTGTTTTTGCTGGAATTTCTGGAGAGATGCAAGAGTTCCATTAAAACAAGTGGGCAAAAGTTTATCATTAATTAACTCTTGCACCTACTGCACCTAGCTTATGCTAACTTGCCCTCAACCATTAATAGACATCGTTAGCAAGACATGCATATCTACTTACTTCCATTCTTGACTGCCAAGCAAACCTGGCGGCACATAGAATATACTATGCAAGCTGTAGCAGAGCTGTCAATTCCACCACTAAGGGGTAGAAGAAATCCTGCCTTGAAAACAAAGTGAGGAAGAAGTTCCAAAACGCAAAATTAGAAAAATGTGTGTTTTACCTCAGAAACACATCCTGGTAAATGAATTAGACATGAATCATCCATGGAAAAACTCCCCTTCCTTATTTGACTATTGTTTTCAAAGAAAGCATGACTCCTAAGGAAGAGGTCTGAAAAGCATGCTTTCCCTTACTATTTTAAGTCTGAAAGAACTACCAGTAACTTTGTGCCTTGGACTAACAGTGTCACCCTGCATTAGCAGCAGCACAGGATAGCAACCCGTATTGCCTGTATACCACAGAAGAATGTGTACATGGTAAGAACAAAAAGCAGTTTTTACCTGTTTGCTGCGCCTTAAATAGTCCCAGAGCCAACATGCAGGACCAAGGCTGAAATCACAGAATACGCTCGTTTTATGAGGGTTATAGGATGAGGCCTGAGCAACTCAACTTTCAATTCTTCCAATGAGACACTTTCTTAAATATAAATATAGATACTGTGTTCATCTCCATTAGTTTTAAATTCTTATAAAAATTGTTTTCAAGCAACAGATTACCCGTACTGTACTTACCAGATCTCCTCCTCAGGACTATGATGCCTCCACTGGATTGGCACACAGATAGGTACAGAGAGATCATCAGAACATGACAGAGCAAAGTTCACTTTTATCCTGGGAAAGGGATTCACTTTACTTGCCTAAGCAATAGTACAGAAGAGTTGAAAAGACAAATTTTAATGTAACATATGCCTATAAAACTGCAGATAAATAAAATGCTGGAGGGGAGGGGAAGAAAAATCAAAGCATGCAAATGTTTTTTGAAATAACTATTCAAACTCGGTAGAGTTTAAGAACAGTGTCTGTAAAGAACTCTTACTGCCAAGTTACGAGATGAAATCTCTGCTCTGTAACTTCGAACATCTTCCAAGTCCAGTGTGGCAACCAGCACCTCCTGAAACATTGGGGAAGGAAAATGCAGTGACTTTTTCCAGTACAGACCTTTACACTCTCTTTACAAGTCATCTCTGACTCAGTTCAATTACTTACATTACAAAACAAACACAACTGCCTCAATTCACAAGGTACACTAGAATACTCCAAAAATAACAAATTGATAGCACTTCTCAGGTGGCTGAAGAATGGGTTTACCATCAGTTGCAGCAAAGAACTGGAGGGAAAGTCAAGAAGCATGCTGGGGAAAGTGACCAGCATGGCACAGAAAATGAAGCCTACAGCTGCAACAGCACATCTACTGAGAAAGGAGCTTTTGAAGAAAAGATCAACCTATAGAACTCTTTGTCTACCAACACAGGACATAGAACACTGCAATCTTCACACTTGCTTGTTGAATACATGAATATAATTAATAGTTTGACCTAAACATGGTGATTACATGCACAAACTTTCTCTAAGTTTCTCCACCATGACAGTCCTTCTCTACTGGCAAAAGCAGGACAGTTACCGTAGATCTGGGCAATTTAATTAGGAAAAACCTTTCAACTAGTTGAATAGTACAGGAGAAACATGTATTTTTTGCCTCTGAGACAAACCCAATATCACTAGATATTGCATAAAGTCTTGAGCGTAAACGTAGCCCTACTAACTTCAGCTGTAACTTCAGTTAATTATAGGCTAATGGATTACCACATCGTCGAGTGAAAATTGAGATCCTTGTGCAACTGTCTCTCCATTCATAGAAATCATGGCACAACCATCGTAATACAGACGATCACCATCACAACCTTTCTGGTTAGACAAAATATATATTCCACCATTCTGGGAAGAAAACAAACAAGTAGACAAACAATTTTTCAGGATGTAGTGACTATAGTACCTGATAATGTTAAAAGACAAAATGTTTTTCCTCTGTTTGAGTCCTTCTCATACTCTGTGTTGTGAAAGGTTTAGGGCTTAGACTCTTTTCATTTGAAAAAGTACTTTACACACTATTACACACAATATAAACAGATAATAGCATAAGAACAAAGTAAAAAATGAGACAGAAGGAGACAGAAATCTCTGTTGAGATTTCAACAGAAAAATAAAATCAATTTTAAGAACAAAGATAACAATTAATGGCTAAGGCTACATACTGATTTCTACTTTCCCTCCCTGCTATTTCTCCAAGAAAATGTTGCCACATGAACAAAGCTCAGAAAAGAAACAGTGAATTTAAGGAAATGTAAAACCATCCAAAATTATCTTTCATGTGCCAGGAAATATCTCCATACACAGACTGAAACAGAAGCTGGCAATGAGTCGTAACTTCAATGCATGAAGCACGAGGAGGGGACTGCTTCGGCTCAGATGAATGCAGAGAACAAGCAGAGTCACTGGTAGCTTGTTCTTCATGCAGAATGAGCATTTAACAGCCTTCCAAACTGTTTGCTTCTCTGTATGCAGGGGATTCAACATCATTGGTTCTAACAGCCTCTGGCATTTGGGGTCATAGAGCTGAAAACCATTACAGTGCTTCACATGAGAGCATTACACACAGTAGGACTCCTCAAAGCACAGTAGCCCAGCAGCTGATTCAATCAGAGGAGGTAATTTCAGGATTAAAGGAGGAAAAAAACAACAACAACAAAGAAACTAACAAGGTCTGCCATAGCCACCAAGCTCATAGAAGAAGAAATTGTTCTGGAGGGAAAACAAGTGCACAACAAGACACTTTTTTTCTCCACCTCTCCATCCTTAAACGTACCTTTGCTGTGGCAGAATTCACCAAATCCACACGGGTATGAGCCTTCCGCAGCACGTGGTGACTCCCCGAGGAGTTAGTGAAAATTTCCACACCATCAAGTCCCATTTCAATATGAGGGCTGGCAAAGTAAAAGGCAGAAAAAAATTCAGCTGGCAATCACTCTGCATTGTAGGTACCATTTAAAACCACTAACAAACATACAGCACACGTCACTGAGTTTTCTCTTTATCTCAGCTCACACAAGAAGTCACAGTATCTCTGTCTATAAAATGCCACACACACTGCAGTTATAAGGAAATTGATTATTTGAACTGGAAGATTTGGAAAGACATCTGGAACATTTCATTTATTTTGTGTTAATGACAACAGCTTCCACACAACATTTTGTTTGTTTGTTTGTTTTCCTCTCCCCTCCTCTATCTGACCTTTCTTAATGGGATTTTGTCATTGGGAAGATCTTTATATTGTAACAGGAACTAAATAACAGAAACGTTACTTAAGGGCACCAGGGCTTCCCTTCTGTTAATGACCTTTAGTTGCTTCCTTCTGCATATTCTTCGCAGATCATATGATGTTGGTTAAAATACAAAGCAGAAGGATTAAGCTAATAGATAAATAGATATCTATCAAAGTGACGTAAGCCTAAGTAATGCAGGAGCCTAAGCTCTAACTTAACAATTGCAACAAAGCTCTATTTATCTATGAAAATGATGAGACCTACTAGTACTCTCAAATTTTTGAGACAAGTATAGTAAGTGGAATAACATGGGACTATAATTATTGGCAGAATTGATACCCCAGAAATTAGACTTACATGTCAAATAAAATTATGAAAGAACGGCTTATTCCACTTCTCATTCATTTGAGGAAGAACACTGATTTTGACGCAAGGAGGATTTACGATTTTCCACCAGAATGAGATCTCCTGTCCTCTAAACTTTGTACTTCTGCAGCTGATTAATGGTTTTACAGAAACACAGTCTCGTTGTTCTACTACTGATCAATAATTATCCACTTTCCTCAAGAACTAATCCATCCACTTGAACATATCTAATGGTAGCTTGGCAAGGGTCATCACCGAGAACAAAGCCTTCATCAGGAAAATGACCTGAGCTATCTGAATTTGGTACAAGAGAAATGCAAGCTTCTCATTTACATCCATGCAATTCCAAAAGGATAAGAAGACTTTCCCCGACACTTTTATGAGTGTAAGTGAGCTATATACAGGCCTGTAATAGTACCTATCCAACTTCTTTAAGATGAAGAAAACAAATTAAATGTTTTGATTGTAAACAGAGTTCTCAGTTTCTGGTAGATCTGCCACATTCTCCAAGCAGAAATTCCAGAACAAGGCACGTAGCAGATAACAGTGAGAAGTTTTTATATAAAAACAAGAAGCACCAAGAAATCTGAACCCCTCTACTGAAATCTTACCCATGATATATTTCTTGCTTCTCATTATATTTGAATTTACTGACACTTTGTTAAAGATACGCTACATAAAGGAATATTGAGCAGATTTTTACAGAAACATTTCTTTCTGGCAGATCCAAGGTATGCTTCAGTTTATTTTCCACTTCTTCTCCCTTACCTGTTTGGCGCCCAGAGCTCTTCACATATTTCTGTCCCTAGACAGGTATCTTTGGTTGCTAGAACTGCATCCCCAAATGGAACGGTGTCCTGAGAAAAAAAAAGCAAGAACATTTTTACTTCCATGGAATGGAAGAATCTATTTCATACAATTCAAAAAATTATCTGCAAACTTAGAACACAACTGAATGCTCACTTCTGTGGAATGACAAATTACCAATCACAAAGCACTTTATGTTATGCCAAATTTAAGTAAAAAAAAAAAAGAAAACAAAAATCTGAGCTGCAAATGTGTGAGTTATACTGATATTCCATGTTAAAATTTCACTGTTATTCAGGTGAAGTGCTTCACTTCAAGTCAGGACAGCTGCTTTTGAGTTAAACGTTCTACAAAAGAGAGACCACCTAAAACTATGAACCACGTTTATGTTTTAGGGAGAATTAACCTGAGGCAAATTTAAGACTCACTTGATTGGCTACTAAATACTAATATAAGCTAAGTTAAATTAGCCTGACAACTATCACTGAAAACACTGAATTTGCAACAACTGACATAAGGATTTCGTGTTCTGCTATTTTATGTCACAAATGCTCTGCAGTTAGAGTGCTGAATCTTCAAGTTAAAAAGAAAAGAACCCATTAAAAACTTACCTGTCCTGTCACTTCCTGAATTATCCTTGGTAGGAGATACTCCTCTACATGCCTAAGGAAGGTTTATAAACTGTGAATACATGGTTATATAAATCATAATGGTGAATAAAGAAATTGCACTTCAGTTGCACAGGATTCTCTGTATGTTTAAAAAAAAAAAAAAAAAAAAAAAAAGGAAGACCTTCATATTTTCCAGGAAGGTTTCAGAAATGCATGGTAAACAATGAGAAAACAAAATTTAGAAGCTTAAGTCTTTGTAACTGTGCTAGGTTGCTTATTTCTGGCCTCTTATTATTTGTATCCGTATTTTCCAGTGAATAGTTACGTGTTCAAACAAAAAGTCTTCAGGCAAAAGCTAAAGCTTGACATAGACTTCTTCAGTGAGAAACCTTTTTGGGATTCATCCTGATTTTACAGAGAAATAAGCCTGAACAATGCTTAAGGTGAATGAACAGAAATAATTATATCACCCTTCCAAGAGTTAAGAGGTTGCACTGCAATGACAATAACCTCTGCAGAGCTCTCATGCTTCTATAATTATATAATTATAATTCTATAATAATATATTATATACATATATTATAATTCTATAATAATATAATTCTATAATATACCCTTCTAGGTATTAACTAGACCCAACAAAGAACACACAGAAATTTCAAATATCCAATAAAAGTTTATCTTTCTGAAGTGCTTCTGCATGAGTAACTGTGAACTTATCCAGAACTGACTGGTATTTAAGAGGACAGACTCCCAGAAACTCCATTCCTAGACTACAGAATGAGCAAGCAGCATTAGAGGCGTGCATCACTTTGCTACATAGTTAGGTATGGGACATCAATCCTCCACAATCATGATATTCTAACTGAGCTCATCCATCTCGCACTGTTTCCCAGCTCAATACTGAAAAGGATGCAGCAGTCAAGAAGATAAACAAGAATCACGGGCTCCTCCAATCCTAAACTGCATCAAGTTAGAAAGCATGCAAAAGGAAAGTGATGGCACTATACATAGAAAGATCACTTAGCCACAGTTTTCCTTCAAGCTTATTAGTTCAGAGTTTGATTACATTTACTAAGCTCAAGTGAACCGTAATTATGCAGCTCTCTTGATTCTGTCTTGTTGTTCTCCATGTAGCTGCACTGATACGTTGCAATAGACATTTCATTCCCTCTGCTTTGTAGATGCAAATGAAAAGCTGTGCTTTTTAAACACAATTTAACAGTAGCCAGCCTACCTTGCTTTGTTCCATGGGGTAAACCATCGAAGCTCTCTATAGTTTCCTGCATTTGCCAATGATATTTTCGGTCTAATTAAAAGGATTTTTCTTGAAACAAAAAATAAAACAGAAAGGGTGAATGAAGACCTGATGTGCGGATAAATAAGACAAAAATAAGAACACTGATGAAAATCGAGTCACTCTTTTTTTTTTCTAGTATGATGTAAACAACTGCTATAAAAAAACCTTTTAAAGGTTTCTGACTGAATGCTTCCAGGCTCTCCAAAGTGTCTTTCAGAATACAGCGGAAATTTAGTTTACACAAAGACAGAAGAAAAAAAGAGATAATGGAAAGTAGACAGGAAAACAACTCCAATCCATTAGATTGCACAGAAGAATCCTGCTTGAAGGCCAAACAGGTCTCGGAAAGGATATCCTCCTGCTTTGTGTTGCAAAAGAACATAAGGAACTACTTACTTATTTAGAAAGATCACTCGGCAATTGTAGCGAACGTTTCTGTGCATAAGGGGCCTGCAAAAGTAAGGAGCAAAATTAGCAGAGGCTAAGCTCATTAGATTAAATGTTCAAAGAAAAGATAAAAACAAGAACTTCACTGCAGAATCTACTCCACTACACAAGGACTGTTAAGATAAAACTTCTACATTAGATCACTGGAAGGAATTAAATGTAACAACGTATGAAGTTTTAACTCCTAATGTTTGCAAAAGTCGTATTTACTGGCCCTTTTTTCAGTCACAGATACACTCTGTGGCTACCAGATCACTGACATACCTGAGAAACACAGACCACAACCATGCTATTGGCTGGCCTAGCTTAACCAAGCTTGACTCCCCCCAGTACTACTAGGCTACTTCAAAGTGAGGAAAAGGTAGCCTTATATGCTTATTTACAATGATACTAACACACACACACATACATACGTTAACTTCATAATCACAGTATATCACAACTTGCTCTTGGCACCTGACTTACAATGATTTCAGTGATCATGCCATACATGTACACTGCCTGTAAAGATATCTGCTGCTTAAAGCATGCCACACGAGCTGTAGAATTCCTGAAGACAGTCAATTTATAGAATCCTCTGTTTTGCACATAACCCAAGGCCTTATCCAAAAGCTTACCCATGGGAGTAAGTCCCAGTAATTTAGATTCTCAAGAAATATTCTACTCTCTCAACGGGCCGAGCTACCAGGAATCTCACTCTCCCATCCTCCAGAAAAAGAAAAGCCAGAATTTTCTTCTATTTAACATCTTTATTAATAATCTTGATGAGGGGATTGAGCGCACCCTCAGTAAGTTTGCAGACGACACCAGGTTGGGAGGGAGTGTTGATCTGCCTGAGGGGAGAAGGGCACTGCAGAGGGACCTGGATAGACTGGATCAATGGGCCATGGTAAACTCTATGAGTTCCAACAGGGCCAAGTGTTGGGTCCTGCATTTTGGTCACAACCACCCCAGGCAACCCTGCAGGCTTGGGGAGGAGTGGCTGGAAAGCTGCCTGATGGAATGGGACCTTGGTGTACTGATGGACAGTCAGCTGAATACGAGCCAGCAGTGTGCCCAGGTGGCCAAGAAGGCCAGTAGCATCCTGGCTTGGATCAGGAGTGGTGTGGTGAGCAGGACTAGGGAAGTCATCCTGCCCCTGTACTCGGCACTGGTGAGGCCTCACCTTGAGTACTGTGTTCAGTTTTGGGCACCTCAGTACAGAAAGGACAATGAGGTGCTGGGCAGGTCCAAAGAAGGGCAACAAGGCTTGTGAAGGTCTTGGAGAATACACCCTATGAGGAGAGACTGAAGGAACTGGGGCTGTTTAGTCTGGAGAAAAGGAGGCTGAAGAGAGACCTTATTGCTCTCTTTAAACACCTGAAAGGTGCTTACAGTGAGAGTGGTGTTGGTCTCTTCTCACTGTTGACAGGACAAGGGGAAATGGCCTCAAGTTGCGTCAGGGGAGATTTAGGTTGGACATCAGGAAAAACTTCTTTATAGAAAGGGTTGTTAAGGACTGGGATAGGCTCCCCAGGGAGGTGGTTGAGTCACCATCCCTGAATGTGCTTAAGAACTGTTTGGATGTGGTGCTCAGGGACATGATTTAGCAGAGAGCTGTTTGAGTTAGGGCAGTATGTAACCACACTGTTAGGTTGCGGTCAGACTTGATGATCTTCAAGGTCTTTTCCAACCTGAGCAATTCTATGATTCTAAAGGATTATCTTTCAGAAAACCTTTTGTATGTCACAGTTATTCTGGTGAAGACCAGAGTGGGAAGTACGGTAATTCCTAAGATGTGTTTCCAAGTTTGGGGCAAAGCCCTGACTATCCAGAAGCACCTGCTCATGCTCTCAAAAGGCTCACCCCTCCATCCTAGCTACAGCTAGGCACTTAAGACTTACATTCCCACGTCACAGATAATATCCTGAGTAGCTGGAGACTCCAAAAGCTTTGCCAGCACTTGAAAAGAGTGCAGGAGCGTATCGGACTCATAGTAGTGATCTGCACAGCCATAACCGCTGCATATAAAGGAAAAGAAAGACAAGATTCAGGCTGTATCAGCACTGTGGTCATGGGATAAAACTTCTCCACAGAAGAGACATCTCACAGTGCACACAACTCATTGCAGACAATAATCCAAGGGCCCTTACCAAATTTCGAGCTCTGGACCGAGCCTGTATCTAGCTCCTTTGCTCTTGGCGATGCTAATACCTGGAAAACAGTCAGTTTAAGCAGGAACGCAGACACGAGGGCCCGGCCCACTCAGACCCGCCGCCTCCGCCCCGCTCACTTCGGAGGATCCTCTCGGCGTTGCCCTCGAAATCCAGAGCCCACTGGTTGAGGGCACAGGCGGCCACGCTCACCGCCCGACCCATGGCAGGTCCCACCGCCTAGCCTGAGCGGCCCGCACTTCCGGGGCAGCGCGCACTTCCGGGGCGGACTGACAGGCCGCCGTCCGGACACAGCCCCGCCCACCTCGCAGTCTGCTCCATTCCCGCCTCCAGAGCCACCCCACCACCTCCGCCCATGGGTTGAGCGCGCTCCGCCAATGAGGCAGCGTGGGGTGGGAGGGAGCTCGGCGCGGATTGGCCGGAACCACAGACAAGGGCGGGGAGAGCGCGCGCGGATTGGTCGAAGAGACGATGAGGGGCGGGGCCTAGGAGCCTCCGTCTGAGGAGAGGAGGTGAGAGACGCCGGTGTTGCTGTGGAAGCCGTGGGAATTGCAGACAGGTAGCGTGAACGTTGGATGGATGTTCAAAATACAAACTGAGATAAGCGGATCAGCAGGCAGGACTGATAGCCGGGCAGCACAGGGTGAGAGTCGGAGTCAGGCCGAGACGTAAGGATTTAGGAAAGATGTTTTTATTCTCATCTTTGCTCCCAAGCTTCTTGTAATTGAAGGCTATGTGAGAGTTTTTAGCAACCTATACAGCTAAAAAAACCACTGAGAACAGCTGGAGTAATGCTGCATGTTTTCTTTTCTTTCACACAGAACGCCATGGCTGCCCATCGGGAGAAAAAGTCTGAAGAAAGAAATCACAAAAGTGCCCAAAATGGTGCTCAGGCTCCTCAAGCACAGTGGGGAAGAGCATGGTGAGAGGAGCTCAACTGTCATTGTATTTCACATGTATTTCTTTCTTTTATAGATGTCACGTTGCTTTTGAACTGCATGCTGTTATTAAAAGATGGGTGCAGTGCTAATGATAATGAGATGTAGTATCAGTTGCTAAGAAAGAGTTCCTCAAGGTTTCTAACGTGGAACTTGTCAGACAGCTTGGGTTACGACACAGCCCTTCTTGCAAAGAAGGGAAAACGTGTTCTAAAAATGGGTGACAATTTGTAGTTTCTTCAAAGGTGGAACAAAATATTTGCTGCCTTTTGGAAAACAAACCTCTATCTGTGCTGTTGCCAGCTGACACCTGCCGCAGCAAGACTTAAGAGCCATGTTGTCAAAGTGTAGTGCAGATGTTATTAGAGCGTTAATACAATGCAGCTGGAAACAGCCATGGCTGTTTATATGGGTTGCTTCTGCAGACATTGGTGCTGCAGCATGTTCAGTTTCTGGCTGTTGAAGGCCTGTCTTGTCTGTGTTTCCAAGCTTTGCAGAATGTTCCTGTGATTCTGTTACTGCTTCCAACTGAACCCTCTACCAGTTACACCTGTGACTGTCATTAGAAAGAATAAAAATACCTGACTTAATGAGAACTACTATCCTAACTGAAAGCTGGGAAAAAAAAAAAGTTCTGTTCTTGATTACAGGGAGGTAGACTGGTTTTCCTTGGCAAGCATTCTTTTCCTACTTGCATTTGCACCGCTTATCGTGTATTACTTCATCATGTCCTGCGACCAGTACCAGTGCTCTCTGACTGATCCACTCATCAACTTGCTTATGGGGAATAAACATCTGTCTGACATCTGGAACAAGACCCCTTCACTGACTTATACGGCTGCTGGAATCTATGCTGCTTGGGTTGCTTTCCAGGTGTGTTACTGAATTATGAACTAGTGGTTCCTGTTAAAAACAGCTCTTTTGTTAATTTACATGAAAGATAATAGAATGGCACACTGTCTTTCTACTTTTTCTGCTTATCACTTTCTGTGTCTTCTTGGAATCCAAACTGCACACTTGAAAAAACAAATGTGTAGGACACTGGTGTCAGAAGAGTACACCACTGTAGTTTGATGGGTCACATTACTTGTAGAACTGTAAGTCACAATACTGAATAAAGTAGGATCGCATATGTGTGTGCAAGCATGCATCTGTTCTTCACAGGAAACAAGGGCAGAACTGATTGGAACCCTATGAGTGCTTACGGTAATTGAAAAGTAATCTGCCAGATGAAAATGTCAAGAATTACTAGGAAGTTACTTGGATCTTAAATGTTCAGGATACCAGTTCTGCTTTACCTGTGAGAGGTTGCCCCACCATTGCTGTTCTTTCTGTCAAGTCTCATATAACACCACACTAACTCATTGTGTCCAGCAGTGAGCCAGAGAATAATGCTCCCAGATGAATCCCAGTATTGTTTGCTCCTGCAGATGCTCTGTGATATAACTATTTTATACAAATATAGACTCAGATGCCTTGAATGAGTTTTACAAGAGTCAAAGATGATGCAGTTTATTAAAATAAAGCAGCCCTATTACAAAAATACTGATATATTTAAATTAATACACAGTAAATATATCAAACTCGTTGTGGGAGGACTGGAATTTTCTGTAGGCAGACTGTAAAAGAGTACTTACTTGTGAATTACACCTTCTTTGTAAAATATCCTCAGACTTAGCAAACTGCTGCCATTGTTCCAAATTGGAAAGTGACTTACATATAACAGGTTAAATTAAAGGATGAGGACCCAAATCTAGTTAGCAACAGTCCTCCTTCCCCACCGAAAAAAGGGCTATAATCATATATGAAGTGCATCTTTAAAATTGTTTAGTAGCTGGAACATGTTTCCAGTCTAAAATCACAAATGCTAATCTTACAATATTTGTTGATTGAGTACTTAATTGCAACTGCTGAGTGTTATCTTCTGTTACGTGTATGAAACAGCATCTGGGGATTTTGTCTTCTCCCTTTTTTACTGTTAATATGTCTGTCACTCCTAGGTGATTTTGTATGTGTTTGTTCCTGACTTCTGCCACAAGTTTCTTCCCGGATATGTAGGAGGTGTACAAGAAGGTGCTGTCACTCCTGCTGGTAAGCTTTTCCTTGGAATATACTAAAACATACTCATATTCTTTCTGAATGATAGCCCTTCTGTACTTCATCTTTAATAATCTATGAGTATCTGGAGGAAACTTGGACATAAATGTTTTCACTCTCTGTATGTTTATTTAAAGTAATCAAACAAATCATTCATCTTCTTCTAGAATACATTGTAGAATTTCTGTCTCTTACTGCTAGTAAAACTATTGGTTGTGCAATTAGGTGATTCATGCCTAAAGAAAATACAGCAAGCAGTGTAGCAGCAGTGGAAAAATACAGATTGTAAGCAGCAAAATTACAGATCAACAGCAGACTATTGCTAGTATCTGACAATGCAATCACACCTATTTTAGCCAAGGTTACTTGCAAAATCTGAGTGAAGTGTGTGATGTGAGCAAAGGGTAATGTGAAACCTTAGTAAATTTCAGGTGAGGTTGCAAATCCACCGTTTTGTGAAGAGAGTGAAGAAAAAGCTTAGTCTAAGAGGTTATAGCAGAGTATAATGAAACTCAGAAAAGCACCTTAAGGTTGAGAAGGTGTCGTTCAAGGCAGGTAAGGAGAGTTGCTCTTTTCACAAGCACTGGGGTGTTGACCTTCTGTGTACTGTATGCATGTCCATGTTAAGAACTGTACTAATGAGTTATCAGTAATATTGATATATTTTTTTCTTCTTTGCTTTTTAGGTGTAGTAAATAAGTATGAAATCAATGGACTCCAAGCTTGGATCATTACCCATGTACTTTGGTTTGCAAATGCCTACTATTTCCACTACTTCTCACCTACTATCATTTTTGACAATTGGATTCCTCTCCTGTGGTGTGCCAATATCCTGGGATATGTGGTTTCCACATTTGCAATGATTAAAGGCTACTTTTTCCCTACTAATGCCAAAGATTGGTACGTGTTTTCTAGTAATAGAAGTGTACTAGGAAATCAGACACACGGCTGGGCCAATGTAGAACTGTGATTCTGTACTTAACAAAGACATGCAGCATGAAACACAGAGGATGGTGCACGTCAAGTAATTGTTGCGGCCTCAGCGTCATGAATATGTCTGTCCTGCATGTGTACAACAAGTAAGGTTGTAGTTGGAGCACTGAAAAGTGATACCAAGTTTAAACTAGGTTGCCCCCGAATCTAAAATTGACCTTTTACTAATGAAATGCTTTGGTTGGATCAATTTGTGTGACCTTACACAGCATGACATGCTTTTACATTAAGCACCTTGGGAAATAATTTGAAATGTATAATTGGAATACTAAGCACTTGTATTTATTATAACTACATAAATTTCTAATCTTTTGTATTTTCTAGCAAATTCACTGGCAACTTCTTTTACGACTACATGATGGGGATTGAATTTAACCCTCGAATAGGAAAGTGGTTTGATTTCAAGCTGTTCTTCAATGGACGCCCTGGTATTGTAGCCTGGACTCTGATTAACCTTTCTTATGCTGCTAAACAGCAGGAGCTGTATGGTCATGTAACCAACTCAATGATCCTTGTCAATGTCCTTCAGGTAAATTGGGAGGAGGAGAATGAGATATCGATTTGAAAATAAACTAGTATTAAGTAGGAAAAATTCCTGCACTGAATTTGAACTTACAGTGTTCTTCCTGGCCTAACCAATGTCATGCAGTGACGATGTGCTGGGACTTGCCTCTTTGCACATTTTCATTCAGAAGGCTGCTGGGAATAATCCAGTGTATCTGTTAGTACAAGGAGAATAGTTGTGTTACTTATTTTGGTTAACGCTGCTTCGCTTGCTTGTTATTGTTCTAGCTATACAAAGGTAATATAGTTCTTCCTATATATGTTACGTTCCTCTTAATACTCTATCATTGAGGTGTTAAAAACACAGGTTAGTTTTGAGATCTTAACCACAAGACAGCATAGAAAGATCAGGTTGATACTGTTAAACAGGATGACAGATCACAGTGTTATGTTATTAATGTAGAATCGTTCTTTTTCAGGGTATTTATGTTTTGGACTATTTCTGGAATGAAGCCTGGTATTTGAAAACCATTGATATCTGCCACGATCATTTTGGATGGTACTTGGGCTGGGGAGACTGTGTTTGGTTGCCTTACCTCTACACTCTGCAGGTAAAGATAGGCTAAACTGGTGTTTGGGCTAAAAGGAAAGAAGCTTTCCAGAAATGGAAATCTCTAGCAGATTGCTGTTTATCTTATTTTCTTTCCTTACAGCTTGAATACTTTTACAACACTCTCTGTAATAATTCTATTGTAGGAGTCCCTGCATAAAATTAACATCTTTTGTACCTCTTTCTGTCACTGTCTGTTGTTTCATGTGCATATTTTTTGTAAATCCCTTCAGTCCCTTTCTATACTCCTTTCTGTTGGACGGTCATTTGATTGGTTTGTATTTTCCTCCTCCCCCTTTCCCATTTGGTCAGCATCCTCACTATTTCTCCCTTTCTCCTGTGTAACCTAAGAGATGCAACAGTGGAAAGAAAGGAGATGTATGACACAGGATTTCCTGGAAAAGATTCCATGTTATTACTGATAGGATGAATTTTCATGCTCTTTCTAATACTCTGTTCTTGGTCACTGTAGGCCAAAGAACTCATCTAGCACCCCGTGTGTGTTTTTTTTTTTTGAAGTAAATCACTGAATGTCTCTGTTCTGTCTCCCAGGGTTTATATTTGGTTTACCACCCTGTGCAACTCTGCACAGCTAATGCCATCGGGATCTTGGCGTTGGGCTTGGTTGGCTATTACATCTTCAGAATGACAAACCACCAGAAAGATCTCTTCCGCCGTACCAATGGCAACTGCAAGATATGGGGGAAGAAGCCTGACTACATTGAATGCTCCTACATGTCTGTAGATGGGACCAAGTACTACAGCAAGCTGCTGACTTCGGGGTTCTGGGGGTGGGCACGCCATTTTAACTACACTGGAGATCTGATGGGCTCCCTGGCCTATTGTCTGACCTGTGGGTTTGAACACATCTTGCCTTACTTCTACATTGTTTATATGACTATTCTGCTAACTCACCGTTGCATTAGGGATGAACACCGTTGTTATAGCAAATACGGGAAAGATTGGAAACGCTACACTGCTGCAGTACCCTACCGGCTCATACCAGGGCTGTTTTAAGGCTGACACAGAATCTGAGGGAAACAAACTTTCTTTTAAATGAAAAGAGCTTATTCACACACTTAAACTAACAAAAATATGTTGGAAAAGACACAATTCTCTGGGGAACAAAAGGTGCCTGGAAAACTATCCTTAATGTACCGAAGGAACATGCTTCTAGTAAGCTGGCAGACTGTTTAAAATAAATTAAACAAGGCACGGAATTGGCCTTTTTAATAGACATCTCTAGAAAGATTTGTTTTACCAGGAACTCTTCTTTCTTCTCTCAGAACTACCTTGGAATTGAAGAAAAGTTGCATGCGTTTAGGCTTCTGAAATCTCTCCAGTGCTGGGAGGAGGCCTCACTCTTCACAGCAGCCAAGTACTTGAAGCCAGTTACCAGTGAATTAGAGGAGGAGGGAAATGGTGTGATCACTTCAGGAACGGAACAGCATGGTTGCTTGTGACAGTCATAATCTTCAGTGGGTAATGCTCTGAAGGAGGCTTTGGTTTCTCTTTTGAAGAAGTTAACCTGGGAAATATCTAAACTGGTGTTTCAGAAGATTGGTGTAATCTGACTCCCAAGTTATTTGTGCAGGCTGCTGTAAATTGGTATGGCTCAATAATTCTGTTAGCACTGGAGATACGTGGTCTGTGACCAAGTGGTTATTATTGTGATACTGAAACCAAACTTGCTTTTTGAAGATACTGAGTATAGGTTGATTTCTTTACTGTGGATAGAAAACTTTGTTCGCTGTCATTTTTTATCTAAAATAATGTTTGATGTTTGTAATAGTTTGAGAAGTAAAAGCTTAGTTTGAAGACAAGTAAAAGAAATACAGCCAATTTTCCTTTCAGCTGATTCTTTTCTTGTTAATAGTTATCTTTCAAAGTTACAGGATTCAAAAGGAACTCTTAAAAGAATACAGCCCAAGGAGCAAATTCAAGAATGCAGAAAGGAAGCACAAATAAAAGAGGGATCAGAATATTAACTATGTTTGTAATGAGCTTGATAGCTATGTTCACATAAATACACCATTTGTAAAGTAAGTAGAGAACTGTATGAACTGATTTCTTGTAGGAGTTGCTGAATGCACTGGTCTTTGTGGCAGATACGAATGTGGTGTGTTGATACATGTTTTAGTTCTGTTACAGTGTTCCTGAAGGGATGGCTTTCCCAAGTGAAAAAGGATCTCTCCAGCTCTTGAGAACAAATGCAGCATGAGGTTGGGCTGTGTCTCAGGGCAGGATTTCCAAGCGTGTATAGAGATGCCTTCATGGAGAAACCTAACTCTAGCACCAGTACTATCTCTAGGCCTGATAACTATTGTATCATTTTGCAGATAATGATGAAATACGTAGGCATGTACTGAAATTGAGCTAGGAGTAGTTGTATCTGATCATTTCTGCTCTCTAATTCTAAAGCATTCCTGTGGAGTAAAAAAACTTCCCTGTTAAGATGAACCTTGACAGTTCACCAAGGGGTGGTGCTTGTAATACGTCAGAGTGCTTGTTTCAGAGGAAGGGGAGATAGAGTGTGGGATTCAAGGGCTGGTGGAGCCCATCAGTTGCTGGCACCTCACTGCTTAGGCTGACCCAGATTTTGCGGAGTAATTGGATAGTTTCTTTTCTCAACTTGCCACATACTTATATCCTTTTCTTGAGTAGCCTTGGAAATTGTACTGACAGCATGCTGTTAATGCCAAGGCTCTTTAAATATTGCGAGATAATCTGAACTCTAGATCACAGTAGCCTTGCACAGCATGGCATGTTCCTGTCTTTTCAATGATAAATCCTGGATGACTAATAGAAGAAATTGCCCAACTAAGGCTTATAAAAACATCAGCATTTAAAAAATAAAATTGGGGAAACTTGAAGAGAAAGTGCAATGCTGTGAATAATGAGAGCATTATGCATTCAAACAATTCTTCAGGGTAATTTCTGTTACTTCTAATATTAGACATAGGTCTTTCTGTACTATTTGACATTGGATCGTGGAAGGACTTTTATCTGTTAACTTGATGCAGAATTAACTGCAGCAGTTGAGAACTTTACCCTGCAGATAACCTAGCTGCTGCAAGTGAGAATTCTTCGTTGGGATATTGTTAAGCTCATGATAAGAACCAATTAGTTGTGAGGTTTTTCGAGCAAGAGCCCATCACTGGGTTAAACTCACATCCTATTTGATGTAAGCATGACAGATTCTGGCTCTTCAGGCTTTCCTGCTTTCCATACAGAGTTTCATTTCTGTTCTGTCTGTGTTGCATGCAGACTGCATCAGAATGAACTGTGTGTGTACAGGGATTTGCAGGTGGCTGGAAAAGAAAGTGGTAATTGCACTGAGGCTTATATTTCTTACAAATAAGTGATTTTGGGGGAAGCATTAAAAAAAATTATCAGTTCTGTAAGCTTCCTGCTAACATGACATGTCAGCAATGCTCTAAGCCACGTGCAGCTGATGTCAGCCTTTAAAACTGAATCATTTAAAAGACAGTTTAATACAGATAGAGTCACATGTGTGCCACATCTTGTAGTGCGGGCATGTTTGGACTTCTTGCCTTCAGAATGCCAAAAAGTATGTTAATATGTGTTCTGCCCTCAAGGATTTTTGAGTGTGTGTGTGTTAGGTTAACTTTGGCTCTGATATTTTCTATTTATTGATACTGTGCTATCAATACCTCCTATCAACTTTTGAGAGCTCTGTGGAATGTTGGAAATTCTCAGTGTAAGATTGCCAAGATTTGTAAAAATGTAATTGATTTACGTTGGTTTAAAACTAGTGGGAACATGCAGCAAAAACTTCTGGTCGTTACTTGAAGCAGTAAAGAAATTAAAAGCGTGGTATTTTAATACATTTACTTTGGACTATTGCAGGGAGAAAAATAACAAAAGGCAGTGAGCAGGGCACAACAGGCTGGGCACGCTCCAGAGTGCTAAACATCTAAGGGAGGAATCACAACATTCTAGCAGATAGCCACTATTGACTGTAAGTAGCCCAACTGTAGGTGGCCGACAGGAGGGCTTCCCGTGTTTCACAACCTGTCCCTAGATAGTATTGCAGTAAGATGGCATTGCTGAGATCTGATCTACACCTCTCAGCATAAGAAAGGCTATCAGTTCATAACTCTTGATGCAAAGCTAAAGTTCAGTTGATTCCAACCCAGCCTATAAGAACGCTGACACAATTCAACGGTAGACTGAAGCGTATGTGACACATGTAGCTATTAAATATATAAGCTCCTCTTTTATAATCTCTAACTGTACAACTCAGTAACTGGCCAGTTACTGGCTCAGTACCGTGTGTAAAACGTAGTGAAATTTGATTAACTCAGTTGTAGCTTTATTCAGTGTCAGCAGCAGTACATGACATTGCCTCATGGTGGCAGCCACGAGATATTTTCTGCTCTAAATTGTCAGTGTAAGTTCAGATCATGTGCTGCCATTAACACGGACCCGCACTGGTCCAATTTAAATAATGCACTGTCTTTACTGGACTTTAAAAGTGATGTGCAATGGGAAATAAAACTGGAATCGTGTATTTTTCTGCTACAGTTTGTACAGGAAGAAAAGCCTGAAAGGGAAGAAACAACCACCTTTTTTGTCCCTTCAAATTACAGGTATGGACTAAAACTACCAGTACTACAAACTACAGATATGGACCCTAACCTTTAAAATGTTGGTTCTCTAAAAGATGGTTTTATTAGTTGAAAGTCAGCAGCCTGATTCTGTCTAATGTGCTTTGCTTTGCTCATGATACACCAGGAGAGCTGGCTCTCAATCATATGTGCAGGCAATTACCCCACAGCTGTTAGTTCAGTTTGGGATGAGTGGCAGTGCAGAATCTTTGGCCAGTGCCTATGGGCTTCCTTGCAACCTAGGGTACATCAGCTATTGCCTCACCCATCGGTGCCTCCCTGCTCCTGGCAGTGAGTGGCTGTGCACAGATAACTTGGAAAAAGGAGGATTGCTTAGGAAAATTGCTCAGGGAATGCACACAGTTCATTTTATTTACATTTAACAAACACCTCTTTGTTTTATTCTACAGTGTAAAGAGAGTTAAAATGTGCCTTCTGTTAGCAGTTTTTTGTGGTGTTATTCCTGTGGCCCCATAAAAAGTCCTTGCACAGCAGACCTGGAGAACAAATTTAAGAGAGAGCAAACATGGAAACAGAATGGCTCCTATCTGTGCCCTCTAGTTTTTCTTTCCCTCACAAAAGACATACTTGGATATCTTATCTTACATACTTGCAAATCTTATTACTTAGACTGCTTTGTAAAGCATCATCATCAAAAGCAATAAGGGAGAATGTCAAATGCAGACGATGTTTTGCTAAATTAAAAAAGCATTTTACTATTTAAATTTCAATTTTTGTGCACTTCCATCTGGTTTAATGGCATTTTGTTCCATTTATTTTTCTGTCATTTACTCGGTGAAGTGAATGCAAAATGCAGTTTGGAAGCTGCTAAACACCCACGTATCTCTTTACTGTTATCTAATCAAAATGACACTAATCACAGACACTTGTGAAAGGTTGTCTGGGAGGGAGGATGGTTGTTTTAGGACTTGGGAAGAAAATGCACTTAGTCCAAGTCTTGCAGTCTCCTAAGGATTGCGAACAACTCAAAGTTGTTTTTACTCACACAAACACTGAAGTACTTTAACCAAATCCACTCGGTATAAATAAAAGAGATGTGTTAACAGTTCAGCATGAATGGCACACTGCAGCATGGTGCAAAAAAAGAAAATACAGACCAGTTCTGAGTCAGTTTGTTGTCCCCAAGCAGTTAACAAAGGCTTTGCCTGAGCTTACTTTGTCACTGTATGCTGGCAGATAGCACAACTGGCTGGCAGTAAAAATCACTACCCCCTGTGTGTTCCAAAACCCACAAATACGACAGGACAATATTTCGTTTCGAGTGAGAATTTGTCTGTCTGCTCACCAAGAACCAATTCTTGCCTACTGCTGGGAGCTCCGCTCTAAAATTCTGCAGACTCAAACGTGCTTTCTTCTGTAAAGCCAGCTGTGTGTGCAGTGGAAGGAAAGCATTTCTTCCTCCTTCTAGAAAGCTTCTTATAGATTAGCAAAAACGATGCCGGGGTGAGGCCCACAGGCAACACATATTAAAAGACATTGAACTGAAAAGTGCCACTGTACTGCTGTAACTACTGCTACCAACAGCCGTGTGCAGAAAATCTCTGTTGAGCTAACTTCTACTTTAACAGATGAGAACTTCTTGCACGCCAGATTCTTAAACTGGAAAACCAACTCTTCTTCAGTTATATTTTAGTGCATCTGCATTCTGCTATCTGTTATATATCAAGGTAGCAAAATGCCTACCAAACCTTTGTGCTGTTTTGTTTCTTCCTAAGCTTCCCTAACGTGAGCTCTACATTCAAAGCGTAGAAAATATTTTGTGATGCCAAGCTAAGTTAAAGCTCTAAATATTTATGAAGTAGAGCTGCTTTGATATCTATTTATGTAGCAGTTGTGCATATGGAAGGAAAATCTGTATTAACATGTCAGCTAGAATTTGATTTTGCATTCATTCTGCAGCATCTGGGTTGCAAGTGCTGGAAGGCCACAATGAGGTCTCCTCGGAGCCTTCTCTTCTCCGAGCTAAACATGTCCATCTCCCTCAACCTCTCTCCATAGAAGAGGTGCTCCAGCCCTCTGAGCGCTTTAGTGGCCCTCCTCTGGACCCTCTCCCACAGCTCCTTGTGTTTCCCGTGTTAGAGGCCCCACGTCTGCACGCAGCACCCAACCGAAGCAGCCGCACTTTGCCAACCTTTCCGGCTCTCGGTAACTCCCGGCCCCGCCCCGCGTGCTGGTAACCAGGAAGCAGGAAGCAGCGGAGCTCGGCCGGCGGCATGGCCGGGGGCGGCCCGGCGGTGAGGGGCTGGGGGCCGGCAGCCGCCGTGGGGCTGTGAGAGCCGGGGGACGGGCGGCTGCTGCCGAGGGGTCTTCCCGGAGCCTGGGCTCTCTCGGGGAACCCTGGCTCGTGCCAGGCCTGGGGGACCCTGCGGCGTGCGGCTGTGTGCGGGGCGTGCTCTGCTGGTGCGGGGCGGCTTCCCGGTGCTGCGGCTCGGAGCGCGCGGGTACAGGTGGTTGTTTGTAGCGCGACGTCGCTGCTTTGGGAAGGGTGTGCTGCTGGCAGCTGGTTTGGGAAGAAGTTATTAAATGCTCGTGTAATTTTGTCTCATTGAATGTAATTATATCACTGCGGTTCTCCCACATTTCCGCTCGGAGTGGAAGTTCCAAGTTGCACTTGTGTTTGAAACCCGCTTCCTTACTTATGTTGGAATCATTCAGGTTGGGGAAGACCTGAGATCCCCGACCCACCCCACCGTGCCCGGTGACCCCCAGTGCCGCATCTCCACAGATACGTGGCAAGAATGGTGCCTTGTGAAGAGGGAGGTGTAGCGTCCAGTGTTTGTATGATGTTACTGATGGCCGTTTTGTTCACCTGCAGTGTAAAAACCATTGCCATGGGCCTCACCGATCTCACATGCACAGCTGCCATAGCATCTGCAGAGAGAGGGATGTGCCAGTGCTGCCAGGGCCGCACCCGGTCGCTGAGGACCCTGGCACATGTGATATTGTGAAAGCTACACAGTAAGTGCATGTCTTATGTGGGCAAAGTGTTGAAATAGGTGTTTCCTATTCCATATTGGCTGTTTTTAAATTGAAAATGGCTCTGTTGTCACCTGCTTGTCTGAGAGAAATCACTTGAAATATGCTATTATAAATACTTTTGTCATAAGCAGCAATATGTCAACCAAGTCTGTTCTGTTAGGTAGAAAATTCTATGTGTCAAGGCTTGGACCAACCCTTTTTGCAAGAACTCCGTTGAATGCAACGTGGAGCTCTTGAGCAAGACTTACAGAGATTGCATTCTTCATGCGTGTGACGCTGTTTAAATTGGAAGATGTTTCAGAATGAAGTCAGTTGTTTTTCCCATGTCAGGTATGGAATGCTAGAGCGGTGCAAAGAACTGGTGGAAGCAGGGTACGACGTTCGACAACCAGACAAAGAAAACGTGACTCTTCTTCACTGGGCAGCAATAAACAACAGACAGGAGCTGGTTAAGTAAGCTCTGTAGTGCATGTGAAAGCATCCTGAGCATTCTGTTGCTATTGATCATGAGTGCTTCAAGCCAGAGTGTGTGCTGCTGGAGGGAAAAGGCTAAATTGTGTTTTTTAACACAATTACCTTTGTGAAGATGTCATTGATGTGTCGTTCCCATACTTTCTTTCTATGTGACGTTAAGTAGGACGTGAAATCATCAGGTTTTCCTGGATTTGTTTTGTTTGACAAAGATTAAAATTGACTTTGTAAGGGCCTTGCTATTTACTGTGTATTTTCTTACCCATTTTCTCAAAGCAGCATCCTTTTCTGCAAAAATATTGTCATCCCTTTGCTTTTCTTGAGAAAACTTATTTATTGCAAGCTACTTGCTACTACACCTATGTTATCCTTAGCATAATACTTTCATCTTTTGTTATGTGTTATCTTAATATTGTTCTGTTGCTGTTATGCAGATACTACATTTCCAAAGGTGCAGTAGTGGATCAGCTGGGTGGAGACTTGAATTCAACTCCCCTTCACTGGGCCATTAGGTATGCTGCTTGCCACTACTAATTATAAATCCGCTGGTCTTAACAGTAGTGTTTCGTGTAGCATAGCTGTGGTCATCTTAAATAAATTGATGCTGTGTGTTTCCTTTGCTGAGTTACCCAGAACTTGATAGCGTATCCATAATTACACTGAAATCTGTTCTCTGATTCTTGGCAACTTTGCAGGCTGCTGGGTTGTGTTATGCATGTATCTGTACTTCAGGCAGACTTGCATTTTGAACTTTTCCTAGAGGAGTGCTGGTCAGACTTGGCCTCTTAGGTCCTGATACAGACCTTTGGCTTAAAGGAAACATTATAAAAGTTTCTTCATGAAAGTATGAGAACCCAACATGATTTTTCTATAACAAATTCTAAGAATTGTTAAGATGACACTTTCATTAAGATTTCAAGCTTTTTGTTATTGCTATAGTGTCATATATCATTACAGACAAGGACACCTACCCATGGTCATCTTATTGTTGAAGTGTGGAGCAGATCCCAGTCTTATTGATGGGGAAGGGTTCAGCAGCATTCATTTGGCAGTGCTGTTTCAACACGTGCCTATTGTAGCTTACCTCATATCAAAGGGCCAGGTACGTTGCCAATATCCCAGGTGTTATTTTCTGCTTAGGAGTAGCTGGTTGTACTCTGAAAATACCTTGTGGAATTTAAGTTTTGTTTCCTGAAGTACAAGCATGTATTTGGTATTTCCCTGTGCTATATTTGCTACATTTAAATAATTATGTATTGATATCATTTTTTGTTTTTTTAATAAACCAGTTTTATGTACTTGAACATTCAGTTATGCACCTTATTCCTTTACACAAGGAAGGTATTTAATGTTGCTTTTCAAAGTAAGCTTTATTTATAGTATTTTTTATCAGGGACAGGAAATGTTGTTAACTGAAGGAATTCTATGGATGGATTTGTTTCCTCTTAAAGTAACTTCAGTGGGCACTCAGCATATGCTGGAATGAATGCCTTGCAAGACCCATAAAAGGAAGAAAATTTTTTTAAATGAATGTTGGTTTCCTGGCTGGTACAATTTAGTTTCTTTTTGCTACTGTGGTGTAGCTGTGTGGCTAAGAATCTGACCATTTAACTTTGTTTACTGAGGTCAATGATCATCACTTATTATCTTTTTCTTATTCCTAGAACATAGACACAGCAGACTTCAATGGACTTACGCCTTTAATGTTATCAGCACAAAAAGTGGTGGGGTAAGTGGGGAATAACTTTAAAGGAATCTGTCGTCCACTCATTTCTGGGTGCAGTGCTGAATCTTTTCTTCTGGAAACTTGTTAGAGTGACATTTTTTCTCTTTTAGTTGTTGTAAAATACTGTGTATCCAAGACATTGGAAATGATGAAGCAGCTAACTTGGTATAGTAAAGAAAGACCTGCCCCCCTAAAGAGATATCTTAAAGTAGTTTGGGTTTGCAGCTGGACCAGGTGATGCATCATTGTGCTTTCCTAGAAATGAAGGTGAAATGAAGGATGAGTTCTGTTTTCTGAACTTGAGTCTGTTGCTGATGAGCTTGTTGAGAGATGAAGTATTTGTTTCATCTGTTAGTTTACAGCAGATGCTAGCTGTGTTTTTTGTTTATAAGGTGTTCAAAAGTTTCCTCTCCAGTGTAGATTATGTTCTGCTTGTTAACTCTGTTTTCATCTAGACCAGAACCCACAAGATTTCTACTAAAGTTTAACCCCTCCCTCAATGCTGTTGACAATGTTCAGAAGAACACTGCGCTGCACTGGGCAGTAACATCAGGAAATGTTAGTGCAGTGGAACTACTGCTAGAAGCTGGTGCTAACATGGACATTAAAAATGTCAAGGTACAATTTCTTTTATTATTTCTGTTGTTGGTTTTTTTTTTTCATCTATGTAGTATTAATGGGTAAAATGAATGTGAAGAAATACCTGAATCCCGTCCCCTCTGAATGTCCTTTGAAATGGATGGGGGGAATATGATGAGTTCTTATTCTTTCCAAAAGGCACTGAGCACTTTTCTTGTGGCGTGACACGAAGTAAGAGTGTAGGGATGATTTGAAATGTTAGTTTAGTGAACATCTGATCACTGTGAACAAATGTATTGTATCCTTCACAGGTTCTCTTTTTTTTCATTATTTGTTTGCTTTGAGTCAGCTGCTCTCTTACAGCATTGCCATGAGTAAAGTCTTCAGCCAGGTTTTTCACAAATAATGCTGCTTTGTGTCTGGTGAGACTCACCACTGGAACAGGTTGCCCAAGGAGGTAGTGAATGCCCCATCCCTGAAGGCATTCAAGGCCAGTTTGAATGTGGCTCTGGGCAGCCTGGTCTGGTGGTTGGCAACCCTGCACATAGCAGGGGAATTGAAACTCGATGATCATTGTGGTCCTTTTCAACCCAGGCCGTTCTATGATTCTGTGATTGTCTGATAAAGTCTTGAAAAAGATGAGCGTGGCGTCCTGAAAAGATCGGTGTCTGTCAGTGCCTGTTTGTACGCTCAGAAGTGCATGTCATGTGGAAGTCTTAGTCCTAATATTTGTAAAATCTGGTAGAAAGAACTATAAATGTTGAAACTATTGTTTCCCATAGAGATGCTTGTATAGTGTAGTAATTCAGGTTTGTATATTAAGCTGCACAGCCTTTCCATCTGCTAGTTCTTTGTTTTGTTTTGTTTTAATATATGACTCTTAGAATGTTACTGTTTGGTTTTAAAAAGTTAACATTAACAAGAAAGCTTCCCTTTCAGTAAGGGGTCATATTCAGTAAGCATGTCGTGTTCTAAAAGACAGCTTAGTGTTTCAGGTTAGGAGAGACAGTTCAGTAAGTGATTCATGTGGACGTAGTCTGATTGCAAATACTCATCTGAGTTTACTTTGCCTTAAAGAAAAATGGTGGGTTTGGAGAAGAAGCCACTAAGTTCTTGTTTTTAGTTCAGTTCATTTCTTGTTTCTGTTAGAAAGGAAGACATTCATGTGTTAAGTGTATGACCAAATAAACTTTGTTGTTAAAGGGAGAGACAGCGCTTGACCTTGCAATTCAAACTCAGAATCGCTTCATGATTTATATGCTAATGGAGGAAGCAAGAATGAGAAGCAGAAGAAATAACAGGTTACTAAGAATAATGGAGAAATACGAGGTAATTTCTCTAATGGAAGGAAAGCCTCAGCATTCTGTGTTCAGAGTAATATGCAACTTAACTCCATTCTGACAACAGGATCTTCTGAGGCTTCCAAAACTGGACACTCAAAAATGAAATTCTTTAGAAGCACCTTCCTGTTCTTTGGGTTCGTGTTCCCCCCTTCTCCCCTTCTCCCACCCCCATTGTTTCCCTCTCTCCTTATCCCCAGTGTTTTGATGTGTCACTTTGTTATCTATGTTGAGTCTCTCAGCATCCATTATTATATTATGTGAGTATTTTTCAAGTAAATCCTGTTTGAATATTTTGTTGTATTTTAACAATGATCCTTTTAACAGCTGTCCCTGCTGTTGGCATCTTGCTTGACTCTGCTGTGGGCCATAGGATACATAATGAACTTAAGTTCTGATTCTTGGCTTTTGAAAGGATGTCTACTTCTCTTTCTGCTGGCTGGGATGGCTCTATTAGTGAGGTTTGTGGATTTCTCTCTTTCTGTGTGTTTAATTTTAGTAGATGCAATATGTGGTATGTAATGCAGTGTTCATTTCAGAGTCTACAGTTTCACTTAGAAGTATTTTTTTGCTGTACTGCAGGAAGGGTTGTGTGAAGGATTTAAATTTATGTACTTTTCATAATGATTTTGAAATATAATGTCTTCAGATGTGCACAATTGTAGTTTCTCATCCTTGAGATCTGAGGAGAAAACAAGCATTTAAGTGGCATGTTAGCTGATTTTAATGATAAAGAGGGTGTTACTGAATGTCTGCACCTGACAGAAGCTGAGATACCCATTTGTGATGTTTATAAATGTGCTTTATCTTAACTTTTCCCTCTGCCTTTGCAACATACACGAGTTTCAATGTACCGTTCCCACCCTCTCTGCTCCATAGACCTCCCAGTGATATCCAAAGCTGTTTTGCACATTTCCCACTTCTTACAGCAGTTACTAAACTGTATTCATTGAAATGGCAATGCTATTGTTGTGTCAATAAATAGTTTGTACTTTTCACCCAGTGTGCAGCTATTGTGATATATAAAATTAGGCTGGAACAGAGCACTCCTCAGTACGTTTTTCTCTGTATCATTAATTCCTCTCTGCATCTAGCTAAAGCATGCTTTTGAGTGGCAATTCTGATTTGCTTTAACAGATGCTTAAAGAATACCAAGTGAAGTTTGACAAACAAATTAAAAAAAAATAACCACAATAAGTCTGTGCTCCATGAGGTTCAGTTTTGGATGAAAGAAAAACGCTCTTTTATTTTCATCTTCTTTCAGGCAGTTTGTGGGACTCAAGAATCTGAGGTATCTTCCCACTGCACTGATGCTAAGTTCCGTCTTCTGGATGTCTGTGACGTGGTTGTTCTGGTTCATGCCTGATATCCTTTATACTAGAGGAATGCAGTAGAACTTTCCTTACACATTCTAGTAAATGTGAACCCAGTTGTGCAAAGGGTGATGAACTGTCCCAGCTAATTCCATGTGACTGTGAATGTCTGTTAAGATTACTTTACCTATGTTGGGCCAGGGTGAAATAGCTTTGAGTTTAAATGGAAGTTGCAGTGGACTAAAATTATGTATTTTCTTTTCTCTCTAACAGGTATTTGTGTGTAGTTCTGATGGTTTTGTTGTTTTTTTTTTTTTTTTTATCTTACTGGGATATCAAAATGTCTTTGTTATATGCACAGTTGTCTATATTAACATCTCCAGGTGACTCTACAATGTTCCCTGTTTGGGATCATGCGGTAATGTATTTTGGTATGCAGTAAAGCTGGATAACACACGCATAGCACATTGCAGTTTTAAAAGCACCTCTTGTTTCTAAATAACAAGGACTTGGCAGTTAGTGGTGTTCATGCTTCTGCTTTAAAAATAAATAAAAACATCAGGCAAACAAATTTATTTGTATCCCTTGGAAGCAGATCTTCCATTCTTCAGCCTGCGTTTGTTCAGAGGTTATACACAATGCATTCATTTCTGCCTTTCTTTGAATAGGCCTCTGGACTGATGAGTACATCTATTTAATTGTTTACACTCACTTTTCAGTACTGTGTTCTTACACAGAAGGCATCTATTTACTTATTGATTAAGTTTTGTGAAAGGGAAGGCCATTAGGGAGATACTTAAAATGTAAATAATTTAGTACTAAACCAGCTATAATATATTGCTACTTAATTTTAATTCAATTTTAATTACTTCATCCTTTAAATGGCTTTTTTTTGGGGGGGGGGGGGCACTGTTTCCAATTAAGATCTTAATAGAATTATCACAATTAATTTTGATGAACTGATCACATATATTCCTATGAGGGATACACATGTACTCTTGTTGCAATGAAAATCCTGTTATTAACTGTTGCTGTGTGAAGTTCTAAGGCTTTCTTGGTGTCACCTAAATCAAAAGAAAGCAAAAATTCTAAGTGTAAGGGTTTAAGTTAGACATTCTGCAGAATATGATGGGCACAGCAATATTCCTAAGGGTCACAGCTTAGTGAATTACCTTTTTGCCGTTACTAGCAAACGGTTGCTCTATAAAAGTGAAAGCCATTCTTTTCCTTTTTGTGTATTGCTTGTAAAATACCACAGTGTGATTTTAGAATGTTTTATTTGGCCAACCGTAGTAGTATGTGATGAGAGAATATATTCCTTAATCAAAATGTTACATGTAACCAATACCATTTTTGAAATCCCTGTCATGTTCAGCATAGTGGGTCTTCTTTACTTTTTCTATAAAACCTGGAGGACTGATCCTGGATATGTTAAGTCTTCAGAAAAAGACAAAAAAGAGGTAAGCTGATGTGCTGCACCAGAGTTGCCCTTTAGATTGATTCATTTATCACCAAATGTATCTTTGTTAAACATGAAAGCAGTGAAATAGTTCTCTTCAAAGAGATTTCAGTTGTATCATCAAGCAATGTAGGTTGTTGGATGATAAACCCAACCTACTGTCAGTTCATCTTTAGCACCTTGCTGTTATTTCCTTTCCTCGGGCTTGTCCTTGGAATATGAGCTTCAGCCAAGCATGGTATGGACTCATACCATTGCTGTTATCTGTGACAAATTCACAGGTACTTCACTAAATAAGTAACACTCTTGTAAGGCTTCTGTTCTACATGCCTCTGGTTAGAAAGAGGTACAGTGCTTTCCTATGGTTCTCCCTGCTCATAAGACATACTAAAGGCTAGGAATGGCTTAAATCATCAGATGCTCTGAAGATGAGTGTTCTAGCTGTATTTTACAATGACCAAAAAAAAAAAAAAAAAAAGAAATGGACTACCAGTCAGTAGGACATTACTTGTTTGCTCCCTTAACCTATTGATAAGGACTCTGTGTTGTTTACAGTCTCCTTTTATTCTCTGTGTGGTTACGTATCATAGAATCATAGAATGGCCTGGGTTGAAAAGGACCACAGTGATCATCAGTTTCAGCCCCCCTGCTATGTGCCAGGGTCGTGAACCACCAGACCAGGCTGCCCAGAGCCACATGCAGCCTGGCCTTGAATGCCTCCAGGGATGGGGCATCCTCCAGATTGCCAGGGAGATTAAACTGCAATTTTAACTTGTTTGACATTGTTGCCACAGAACTAGTAAATATTGGCTCTCTGGTGCCTATAAAGAAGCACTGAGTGCTTATCAGTGCTAGATAGCCAATATTTACCAGTTTTTTTTGCAACGGTGTTGAAAAAGTTTCTGTCCTCATCACTTCTGAAGTCTGGCTGGCTGTGTGGGGGAGAGCTACTTTTCTAAATAGTTCACTGTGAGTGAGGCTGCATGAGTCCTTGCCATTTTGCTCCTCGTGGACCTTTTCTCTGTCCCAGAGCTGTGGGTATTTACACACATTGGTGCTTGGCACTCCAAGTGCATAGTGTCTGCAAAAGGCCTCGTATATGAATCTTTTTATATCCCCATAAAATGTGATCCAAATGCACGCAGAAACTGTTTTATCTTTCAGAACATTGTAGCTCTTGCAGAAGCAGGGTGCCTGGACTTCAGAACGTTTTGCACCTCATGTCTTGTAAGTGAAGTTTTGGTATTTCTTTGTTTTTTTAAAACCTGTTTTTAAGTCACTGGTAGTTCAGTACAATAACTGTTTTTCTCCTCCTTGTCATGCGAGTGCTACATAGAATGATGAAGTAGATGGGAAAGGTACATACGCTGCCTGTTCTATGTTAGACTTCATTTTCTCTCTTAAGTTGACAAAGAAGCTTTCAGATCGTTGGGTTACATTCTTAATTAAAAAAATAAAAAAAATCCATCTTTTTTTTTTTGTAAAATTTAGAAAATTCTCATCTGTGTTCTGTATCTGAGGCCCACTATTTCATAATAGTTATAAAATATGGCAGTGCCCATCAGATGATGCTCTGAGCTTTGATCAGAGCAGATGCTTTTGCTCTATATTCCTTTCCTTTGTGCTCAAACAGGTGAGGAAGCCTTTGAGATCTGTGCATTGCCTTCTTTGTGATTCATGTGTAGCCAGATACGATCAGCATTCTCTGTGGATTGCACAGTGCATAGGTAAGAGTGTTTGCTTTATCAAATTTGAAAATTTCATGCCTTAGAAGATGTTGCAGAAATAACATTTATCTACTTAAAGAGCAAACCTGATGCACTGCAGAGACTGAAGGGGTTACTGAGAGTTGCCAGAGAGAGTCTTATCTGATAGAAATCTATTTTTTTAGGAGCTAGCAATTTTAAGATACATCAAGGTGAAGCAATTAAATTGAATAGTATAGATTTTTCAGTCAGAGTAGACAACTGTGCAGTGCATGGGCAGAGCTGTGTTAGCATAATGAGTCCCCATTCAGCTAACAACTGATGTGCTCTAAAGAAGAGACAAATGCTGGCTGACTTTATCAGAACTAATTCTGTTATATAAATTGACGTGGCTTACAGGAGAAAGTTGAGAGAGATCAGCCTTGTCAAACTCTCTTGAGGACAGCAGAGGTAATAATAGGAAGTGCTTTAGATTCTTCTTTTTCCTGTTAAGTGAAGGAGAAATACAAGTACTGCAAAATTCTTAAAATGTTATGCTTTTTTTTTTTTTCCTTGACTCAAATATAGGTGTTGGAAACCATCATTACTACCTGTTGTTCTTGTCTTTCTTAACTGTGACCAGTGTCTGGCTGCTTTATCGAAGTCTTCTGTGTATGTATCAATGAACTTATTTTAATTTAGCTGTCAGGGACCTTGTATAGTTTTTATTCCTAGCTAGCATAATTAATTGGAACTGCACAAAATGGACAACTCAATCTAGTTCCATCCCCATCGCAGGGGTTGGAGCTGACTGATCTTTAAGGTCACTTCCAGCTTAAGCCATTCTGTGGTACTGTATTGTAGACATGAGTCAGTGTTCAACTTAGAGTAAAATGAACCAAGTATGGCAGTGGTGAGCACAGAGTGTGAATGGGAGTTGCTTTCCTGTGTTTCAGTGGTGGTCTTAAGTATGCAAGAAGTACAGTGTTTTCTGTGTTTATATGAACTTGGGAGGAAAACCACTTGATTGCTGTACTGACATAACAGCAAAACCTTTACTTGTTCGGTTTTTATTTTTAATAGGTTTAAGACATGTCATAGGCTTTAAGCATCTCTTAGAAATCTACTGAAGCTGAACGTTCCAGTTTGTTTATTTAATAGTGGGGAAAGTATTGCCTTCTTGTCATTGTTACAATCTGTCTTCTTGTGGTGGTGGTAGTGTTTAAGATAAATGATAAATTCTTGTCCTAAAGCTAATAATTAGTGTGCAGCAAAATTTCAGAGGGCTTGACAATGAGAGGTAATTACTTATTTTAATATCACTAGTTAACTTTAATATAAAAACAAAACAAAGTATCTAGCCAGTTGTTTGAATATTCCTTCTGTGGATTATGTACACACGAAGATTGTGCAACAAGAGCAGCAAGCAGTCACATATCCATGTGGGTGTTTTTAAGTGGGAAGTGGTATTTCTAGAGCACGCTGCTATATAATAGTCTCTGCAAAATTCTTTGCTTAGTACATGGGTGGTCTATGTTAAAAAGGTAATGAAATGATTGTGAATCTTGTCAGATTGGTCAAACCACTGCGTAACAAGTTACCATGCAGATGGAGCGTGGACGTACTTCACGCAGATAACTTCTTGTTCTCCATGGGTGTCCTACATCTTCATGCTAGCCTGCTTCCATACTGTATGGGCTTCATTGTGGCTAACTACTCAGCTTTACCAGGTATTATTTTGCTTCAGTTCATATTCCTCTCATAATGAGTTACCATATTAACATGTTTCCCTAAGTGATTTGCTGCCATGAAGGCATTGCACCTGCTTTCCCATTCTGATGTCATATCTAGGTGCTCACCTTAAGCCTCAGAGCAGTCCTTTTAAGTTCCATGGGTACATGTGCACTTGTTATTCCGATGTTAAAAGTGGGGTCACATTCTGCAAATCATTCCTATCTCTGAATTCTCATTTCACTATCATCAAAAATTTTAGCCTATTGTATGGTAACTGTTGAGTCACAGCCTGAGCCACTGATCTAGCACCTGGGAAAGGACTGGGTCAGCCCTGGGAGCACAGGTGAAGGTAATTCACCTGACCAGAAGGGATAGAACCTGGCTGCACCTCTCTTAGACCCCATTTAAGGGCTGACTGCCAGTGGGGAAGGATCTCTTTCTGGAGATCCCTCACCTGTGGAGTTTTGCTCTGTGAGCCTAAATCTTTGGAGATGAGTGAGGTGTTACAAGGGAAGGGAAATAGATTGCCTTCTATTGCACTCATCCCTCTGTCATTACACCTCTTGTGTCACCTTTTCATTGTGTTGATCTTTGTGATTGTGAAACATATTTAACTAACAAAGCTGTTGTTACTGCCCCAAAATGGCAAGCAAACTCAATAGTACAGTTACTTCCAAGTTGAAAATTCCATGGCAGAGTTCAGCAGTATGTTGTTAGATTGCCACAACGAAAATGTGACCTGAATTTCATCCTGATACGGGCTGTCAAATTTCTTTAAGCTTGTTGTTCTCCAAGAGATGTTGGCTATGGAAAGGAGATTAAGAGCTTTCTGAACCATCTAAGAAACAGTTTTTAACGTGACTTAGGATTCTCTTTCAGCCTAAGTGAAATTTAAGATCAACTTTTAAGTCCTTAAATGTGGCAGAAGTTACTTAGTGGTTAGATATAGCCAACTTCTTCCCAGTCCCTCCCCTTTAAAAATTATCTTTTGGTATTGCCAGTATTTAAGTTTGTGATGTTTGTGTTTCAGCCAATACTTGTGTTTTTCTTTCTCTAAGATTGCATTCTTGGGACTGACCTCACATGAGAGGATGAGCCTCCTGATGGAGAGCAAATCTTCTAAGCATCCTGTTTCACTCAGGAGAAATCCATACAAGTAAGTGCTGTAGAGTACGGTGTTTTAACTGTGTATCCCTTCAGTACTGGCCTGCTTCACTGCTGCATGAATGCAAAACCCGAGCAATCTGTGGGCATGGTGGTCATGCCTGTTCTGAGTCATGCTGAGAGGAGGAGCTGAACCTCATTTTCCTTACAGAGAACTTCCTTGACTCTACAGAATAAACTGCCATCCTAAGACCTACTGTGGTTCTTCCTACGTGGAATATAGGAAGTATATGCATATCCATATATATATATGGAGTATATGCACCAGAATCAGTCTATTGCTCTAATTAGCAGAAATGACTTGGGAGGTGGGGGGGATGATGTCCTTGAGTGTATTCATCATTCTCCCTGTCTGTTCTTCAGATCCAGAGAGAGAACTTCATTATGAACCAGCCCTTTCTGAATTATTTTAGCTTCATAAAGAAATTACTACCAAAGTTTCCCTGTTATACTAAAAATCTTTATTCCCTCATGTGCTAGCAGATGAAATCTTACTTAGTATTAATTTCAAATATTTGAGTTGAACTTAATCTTATATCCCTCTTAAATGTAACACAGGTTAAAAAATGTCAACAAAGGAACAATGCTAAATAGAACATTGTTGTGGATTCTTCTCTTAGAGCTGTCTGTACTGACAGCTTTTTACCTTAAGTACTGCTTCCTAGGGAACACGTATTTTTAGTGCCTGCAGTTGTCTTTTGTTAGGTTTATTAATGAATATTTCTCTATCTTTCAGTCTTGGATGCTTCCAGAATCTTGCAGACTTCTTTCAGTGCAGATGTTTTGGTATGGTCAAACCCAATGGAGTTGACTGGACCAAGCAATACAACGTTCATATGATAAAGAAAAACGTTTATTCTGTATGAATTCTTACTTGATTTCTAAAGCTGCTGAGCTGAGAGATAAATAAAACTGGATGTTTTGTTAATTTTTATATTCTTCCAAAAACTGCTTGTTTTTATTTTTTTTATTGTTCTAAACATTAAACTTCTCTTGTGTAAGCAACAGCTGATGTGGATATGAAATAATTACTGTGTCTCTTCATATATAGCATGAGCTGACACTTTCTGAAATTTTATTTGAAAAGATGGCACTGAGTATACTTCTGGAGGGTAAGTTTTTAGGGCAGAGTTTGAAAGCTTTGTTAGTACCCTTTGTATTATTTTGCAGATAATAAAACTGCATTTGAAAAATTGAGGGGGAAGTTCATACTTCAATATAAAACTTGGTCTGTAGCTGGTTATCTTACACTGTGAACAAAAACTACTAACACTCTGTATTTGGGGGTTTTACTTGTGACAAAACAGAAATTTTATACTTCTAAGAATATTTTACAGGTTGAAACAGATTCATGAGATATATGACCAGGGAAGTATTTAAGAATAGATGAGCACAAAACCGTAAGAAAAAGCCTAACTGTTTGCCTTACATTTTGCTTGTGTGTATGCCCTCTTAGCTTATAAAAATTGATAAGGCGATAATAGAAAGTATTAGCATATGAAAAAGGCAACTATTCTCACCTGCATGAATAGATCTATAATAGCTACCACATCAGTCATGTTCACAAGATGCAAAGGCTTACAGCATCATCCCAGCGTGGCAGGCTGGGCAGAGTGTTGGAAGTCAAAATACTTCATAATAAAAACTAGCAGGGAAGCAGATCGAGATCAGAAAATCAAAGTTAAATGCTGTCTAGAACTGACAACATAGAATAAAGCAGTGTAATGAGACGGAATTCTTGCAGTTTAAGGAATGGGAGATGTAATCTTCTCCCTGAAATGCAGTAGTCTGTGGCACTGTGGAACGTAAAGCACAAGCAAATTGAAGCAAACAAAAGTGTGAAGCAATATGAGTACTTTATTGTAGCTTGAAAACGTACAATAACAAAACTTAAACACTGTATTCTAAGAAAACTTGCTTTTTCTTCAGAAGGATCTCTTTTAGAGAATTTCAAATGCTTCTAAACTGTGCCAAAGTGAATAATATCTACTCTGCCTTAGTAGAAATGATGTCAAAATCTTCAAAACACTATGGGGAAACTGGCCTAGATCAGAAGACTCTGACCCTTGTGTTTTGTAGGGTATCTCTGTCTGAATGGGACAGTATGCTGACTCTTTAAATCTAGAGCCTGAACTGTGCTAAATATTAGTATAAGAAGCAACAATGTTCCATGAACAGAAGTTCTTGTCTCCATTCACTTGTATAGTAAACATGAACCTGGCTTGATCGCTGTACCTTCTTTAAGCTGTTCTAAGAATTTCTGAAGGTACAACCTTTTTCCTGCAAGATGGAAAATATTTAACAAATGCCCTGGGTTATAAGCTGTAGGTGATGTTTTTGCTTTACTTGACAACTGTTATCTGCTGACATCCGCAGCAGATTGACTCTGTTGCATCCACTTCTTTTCAATCTTATTCTTTCTTTTCCACTTGAGTGAGGCCGCCAAAACCAATTCCTTTGGGACCAAAATTCTTTGCGTAGCAAACTGCAAAAGAAAGAAAAGGGTAAAGAGTGTTCTGAACGTTTGCCTAAGTGGTTCTTGGGTTTGGTACTAATTCCAAAGGTAAGTTAATACAAAGAAGGAAATCTGGGATGGTCTTTCTCAGAAGTGTCGACAGATTCTAGTAATGGAAAATATTTGAATTAAACAAGTGTTGCATCTGAGTTTCTCAAAAAGAAATTGGAAAAGTATATATTTAAAATCTTAGTAACGCTTCCTTTAAAGATGCTTTTCTGCCCATGCAGACTGAATATCAGAGATTTTTAAAGGAGGTTGGAAGAACAAGAGTGTGGTCCAGCCAACTTTTGGTGGTTGTTTGGGCAATCCAGTGTGACCCTTCGTTGCCAAGTACGCTCATCCTTATTTGTCACAACTCCTCTATATTAGTAGTGGTCAACATTTTTCTCCAAATACGTCTGTTTGATCTCTTGCTGTTGTCAAATTGTGCCCAATTTCAGTGTTCTTTAGGATTCTCAATAGTTTAGCCCAGGATATAAAAACTTGGCGTATTTTTCTCTTGAAGCTCTTTCCAAGAAATCTGCAAGATTTGTTCATCTGAGAAGAATATCTGGGTGTGTGATTCAGCAAGAGTGCATCATCTTCTGTATTACTAAGGTAGAGGGTAAGCATCAATTCTGAAATCTTACTGGCAAGACAACCAGTTAGGACCATGACCTTTAAAGATCTATCTGAATCTGTGTGGTTTGTTATTAAGCATGCAGCAAGGCAAATCATGGTGGCAATATTAGGTCCGAAAGGAATAATTCTTACCTTTACAGTAGAGCTCTCCGTCTTTGTCTGTAACATTTGTAGATTCTAAACTCTTCCCACAAATAGCACAGCGGAAGCATGTTTTGTGCCAAGGCTGAGGGAATGAAGACAGTTCGTTGTTATGTTACAGAAGATGCACAGCTACACAGATGCAAGGAAACAGCTGTTGCCTTTTTTTGTGTGAAGGGGTTAAAATTGTCTTCTTGGGCTTACGGCTTACAAGTTTAGTCCTTTTAGATTAGTTTTTCAAATTATTATCCCGTTTTAAGATCTTACCTAGTGAGTTTCTTGTTGATGGAGGTCATGTTAAAAAGCAGAGAGCTATAGATAGCGCTCTTGTTGGCCACATCATTCGTGCGTGGAGATAATGAGTAAGAGTTCGTAGGGCAGAGGGCCAACGTATCGCACAGTGCTGGTTTTTTTCTAGTCACAGGATCTCTTTAATATATCTGCATTTGCCACTACAAATAAATGTTTGAGTTATAACTATCCCAAGAGAAGTTAGTAGGATGGCAGTGGAAGCCAAGAAGGAAGGGTTGTCCCTCAGTCCTTGACAAGATGCAAAATGTTGAAGAAGGCTTTATGACAAAGCATAACTTCAACTGGACTTGAAATCTGACAGTCAGGGCGTTGGACATTTTGCTTATTCAGCCTTATATTTTCTTCATCGATACCGGGTGAAATCTTCAAGGATTGGTTAGCTACAGCTAATCACCATGAAAAAAGTTTGGGTGTTTTTTCTCCTGGTGCTTTATTAACTACTTACTTTTCCTCCTCCCATTATCTTCTCTGCAGCGTACACCGATTTGCCACAGCGGGGACATTTATCCACGTCAACCATCTTTTTGGCAAACTTTGAAGGGTTAGTTGGTGTGGAGGGGCGAGCAGGCTTTGGTGACCCTCTAAAAACAGAAGTTTTCCGTGTTATAAAATGCTGCTCAAAGCGTTATCCTCACTCTAGAAATTTGATTATTCTTGTTGATGTTTCATTTGTTTGTTTAATTCTTTTGTAAGGGGTTGGGGCATTCTTACTGGTGTAGGACATAGAATCATTAAGGTTGAAAAAGACCACTGAGATCAACTCCAGTGTGGAAAAGACGGTGTTACAGAATCAGAATATCACTTTGGTTGAAGAAGACTCTCTGTTACATTGCATCTCGTGTTTCATAGTTGAAAAATGTATGCTGCACCCACTGTTATTGCCCATTTTGGACTCAGCACATGAAGCTGACAACCACATATCATGAAAAGCGAAAGTGGATTTTGTTTTATTGAGAGGCCAATGAGGAAAAACAAGCAGAGGACCTACACTCTTCACTGCTAGTACTCAGTGTAGAGCAGATCTTGAAAGAAGGGAGAAGAAAAACCCTCTAGGTTTTGCATGTGTTTTTTTGTTTTTTTCTCTATTGCTGCAAGATTTTGACAGGGTTCCTATCCAGCCTGGAGTCAAAGGCATCAGACAAGTGGCTTTGTTTTGTATTTCTGGACTTTGTGGCTTATGTCTTTGTGCTGGCTTAGTCACTCACAGAACTACTTTAGAATTACCAGGCTATTGCACTGCAACAGGTCGTTAAGTCACCAGGACGTGGCAGCTCTTGATACAGAGCTCTGCCCACAGTGGGTGTGTATGTTACAAGGGGTACAATTCAATACAGCAGTTCAGCTTTTATTTCCTGCGCAGCGCATTTGTTAATTGGTTTCTGTACAGTGATACCAGAAGAAAATGATGGCTTCGAAATGTACAGGTTTGAGAATAATAGAAAAATACTACAAAAAATGTACCGTCAGATGTAATTACGTGCAGCTGAAGCTGTTTGAAGATGGTATCCCACAGGAATGCCTTTCTTCAGTCATGTTCTCAGTGTGCTCGTAAGCCACTTGCTTGTACTGTGCTTGTACAAGCCACAGGGAGGGTTTAGAAACATCATTTCTCTGTTGAGAGGAGGGTTAACAGTATGTGTTGTTGTGATTCTTTCTCTAATGGTAAAATCTAGCTGTATCTTAACTCTGACAGAGGGAAGAACATCCTCGTGTTCTGCGGTGAATGTGACTTTACCACTGTGTACCAGCACAGTGGCAGATCACAGCTGAAAACTGGTAAATTACCATGTCTGCCATGGAAAGGTTGTGGGAGAGTCTGCTCTGCTTCTTGTGCTACGTGTTGGTATGAAAACAGAGCAGAATACCTGAAATAGCCCTGAGTGACAGGTAGCATCAGACAGACACATGGTGCTGCCGGTAGGGTTGCACTCACTGTTGCAGGTTCAGGCCCAGATGGTCCCCGGTGTCAGTGCTGAGACATCCAGCCCCTTGTCCAAAGCCAACGCCCTTGGGGCCGTATTTCCTCCCGTAGCAAGTCTTGCAGTAGATTTCAGATTCGTGAGCTGCCACTGTGGTGCTGTCCAGAGCCTTTCTGCAAGCCACTGCGGAAAGGAAGAGAGGCACGTGTAAGCATCTGTGCGTTCCAATCTGAATTAATGTGGGTCAGAATAATTACTAGTAATTACTAATAATTGCTGATTTTTGTGTATCTTCAGAACTGTAGGAGAAGAAGGATGTTGGTGCACTGTCAGCAGCGACCCAGCGAAGCTTTATGTGAAGGCCAGTCAGAGTCAAGCAGGGCACACTCTTTTTATCTATGTAGCCGCATTTCTTTGGGCTGTAGTGCCATGGGGAGCAGCAATCCCAAACACCTGATGGTCTCAGCTCCGTTAGACGTTGTCCAGAGTGACAAGGATATGGTGTTGGAAATTCTGAGACCACAAGGAAACTCCTCCTCCTTGTTCTTGTTGAGGAGAAATGCTTTGTGGCTTACCTCACCAGAAAAGGCCCTGGGGACTCGGAGACAGAACGTGCCATGGCAGTGCCACACGCTTAGTGGAGTACAAGTTGTACCCTCTAGGTCACTGCTTTAAATCTAGCCTCTGCTTTAATGGACCTGAAGTCCCTGAGTGCTAGCAGCTGCTTGTCTGGGGTCTTGGTAGGCATGTGTCCCTTATCTGGAGGCACAGATGGTGCTTGGAGCCAACAGGCGTTGCTAAGGCCACTCTCATGTCCACTGATTCTCATCAGATGGGCATGGAAGGAAGGTTAATCTCTTCTAAGTTCTCTTGGGTGCTTTGCAGATCTGAAACCCGATCAGCCTTCAATGAGTGGGTTCTGTTACCAGGCGTCTTTCTGCTGCTCACGCCTGGAAACTGAGGTGATAACAAATGAGAAAAAATAATAGTGACGCTCTCAATGTGTTCGGTGGCTGCGTATGCTGTGCTGTTTTGGTGTGTGGCAGCCCCCACCCCATCAAGGGAGATGAGGCTTTCACTTATCAGTGCCTATAGAAAATCAGGGCTCTGTAGCATGCTTTAAAAAAGCAGCACTGTTCACACATGGGTCGCTGTGTCGGCAGTGATTGGTAGGGCTGAGGGGGGATGGCAAAAGGGAACGTGCACTCTTAATGTCCTTTGGATAAGCGCGTGTGCCGCTGGGGGCTGCTGATAGCTCGGGGAATTAATTGCTGAAGTGAGGTAAGTAACACCAACCTGGGAAATGCACAACTACTGAAAGCAGCTGGAAGTTCACTCGAGTCAGAATTTAAGGATTTAAGGCGGTATTGGAACCAGAGCAGCTTTACTTCTGTCACCGTACTGCGTAGACGGGAATATAATCTGCATGGAGCTCTTTAATTAAAAGGAATAAAATGAGGGGCTTCTGCAAATGCGCGGTCCTGATCACTCTGTGGTGTGGTCTCTTCAGCTTCGAGATGATAATTATGTTTGCTGAGGGAGTTACCGGATGATGGAAACTCTAGCGGTAGATAAAGTGTTTCTATTTCTGGCGCTGTAGGGATAGAGTATCAATTCACCACAACAGATGGAGCAAAAGCCCTTGAAGTGCTATTGTTGAAATAGCTTTGGGACCCGTCACCCGCCAGCAGATAGCAGGCACTGAGGGGTTTCAGGTTTATGGCATGAGATCGTGCCAAACATCCATCACGGCTGTGCTGTAAGCAGAGCCTGACAGGGAAACAAGGTAGGCAAACTGCAGGCTGTATGGGAACTAAGGTTGGCTGGAAAGCAGCTCTTTACACATCTGTAGGGTAAAGCTATGGACATGATGGCATCATTCAGCTCATTTGTTTCTTACTGTGCCAACAGGTTGGCTTGGAAATGCTGGCTGTTTTAGTGGGTGTCATCAGATACAATAAAAGCACAGTTAAATTCATTTTGGTTTTGTACCTGAGGTTGGGTATGGAGAGGATCTCTTTTTTTGAGTGTGTTGAGAAATGAAATCCCACAGTTGATTCACTGAAAAGCCCGTGAACATGGAATGTGAGGCTGAAGGATCCGGTCCAAAGCGTTCGTGAATCAGGGGAAAAGGAAAGCCAATGAACATGCCTGTTACTTACCAGCCAGGCTTTGCTGCATCCTTCATTTTTTGACCTTAGACTCCTGCTGGGAATACTTTTTTTAGTGTCTGACCTCTTGATGAGTTCATTCACGCTCAGGGGTCCAACAGGGAAAAAATTAAAAGCGGTAGACCCAATGAGTGTGCGGTGTTTATCACAGGTCGTTTGGAAAAGATCATTTGTATCAAAAAGAAAGCTTGAACTTGTCCCAGTGTTTGGTGTCTGAGAATTTATATGGGAGGGAAATATCGTTAACTGTGACCCAGCAGGACAGCTGTTTATTCTTATTAGACAACAGAGAGTCTACTCATTTGACTTCTCCTCTCATATACCTTTCTATCACTGAACAAAGCGTGCATCAATTAAAGCTTTTCTAATTAGCATGCTTACCTTCAGACTGTCTGCAAAGTGTTTATCTGACTTTGGTTCTCAGCAAATGGTTTATTCTCTTCACTGAGGGTGATGGGGGTGAACTGATGGGGCCCTCTTGCTTATTTGTCTAGTGCGAGCCCAGCCACAGAGAAAGCTGCCTGCCCAGCATCAGAGGTGCATGGGGAAGAGTAAGTGAAGTGGGTGATGCTCTCAGAAAGTTACGGTTGTTTGATGTCCTTCAGTTGCTAAAGGAATGTGACACAGGTTTTTTCTTTAGTGGGTGTTGTCTCTGAGGTTCACCCAGTTATCCCTACAGGTGAGGAGCCCTCAAAACTGACTTTCTAGAGTCAGTTTTAATTAACAGGCTGCAGCTGGACGAACTTGGTTAAGTCTTGGCTCCCTCCATTTGTGCCCTCCCTTGTGTCGAAGGCGGTACCGTAAACATGGCAGTGTATGGTAGGAGTATTTTCTTTGGCCAGATAGGATCCCTAAGGCTCCTACAGAGTGTCAGCCCAGAGTCGGTCTCACTGTGCTGTTCTCCAGGTGGGATGGTTAGCGTGTGCCTGCCCTCTGAGCTTTCTCAGTGATGCAGGAACCTTACAAACCTTCCCTCTCTGAAGTTTGGTCTGGTGCTGGTTATTTCTACCATACCATTCAAGCATCTCACTGCTTGGGCTGTCTTAGGACCTGCTCTAAATGTCCCATGAACAAACAGGTTGTGTTAGGCCAACTGTGAGCATCTTCACTGTGTTTCTCGTTGGATGCAAGGCAATACAAAAGGAAGTATACCAGCTGTGATGGAAATAGCTGAATTACATGGTTTTAAGTTTGCACTTACTGCAGAGGAAGCACGTCTTGTGAAAACTCCTTCCATTGCACTGGATTTCCTCAGCATGGTACACTGTCTTTTCACAGGCACCACATTTGGCTCCACCTCCCCAGTTTGGCATCCTCGTATGTGAAGGGTAACCTAGAAAATCAAACTCAGTGAGTAAACCCAATAGAAAAAGTGGTATTTATTTGCTTTCCTTCCTTTCAGCTGCTATTGCCAGGTAGCCCCTAGCTGGGATCTGCTCGTGTGAATTGCACCGTGATACTTGCAGACAGTCATTGAGCTTTCTCAGTGGTGTGTATAATGGCAATTTCCTCTGTCAGAGTGACATCACACCATCCAGTTTGTAACTGAACCAATCCCACTGTGAAGCTGAACGAACACACGATGTTATTACCGAGGACGCTGTAATAGAACCAAGTTGGTCGCTGAGCTTCAAGCCCACTGCTGCACAGCCGTTATAAAGCAGTGACTGGTTCCTAAGGGGCTTTCATTTGCCAACTGTTAGAAATCTAAACAGCTGGGAGAAAGAGCGTTGTGCCTCCTATTCTGGTGGCTGTGGAAGTGTCTTGCCCAAGGTCGTGTGAGAGAGCAGTGTCAGAGCCCGGAGCTGAGCGGAGGTCACCGGACCGTGCTCGTTAAGTGCCCGATGATTGTGCTATCATACAGCTAGAGCAGCCACAAGATGTGGTTTGCCCTTCTGTTTTCTTGTTTGAGTCATTGTTTCTGGAAAGTCTGGGACGTCATCTTGTCATCTGCATGTGCCGTTATCAGGCTGTTGGAGCTCCTGGCTCGGGACACCTCTGTCCTTCTTGGAAAACCAGTCACTTTCTTATTATAGGTCTTTCAAAGTCTGCTGGTCCCATTTGGATTTGATTAAACCCACCACTGGATGTTCTTAACTAAGAAAAGGGTTTTGAATGCTGAATCAAGCCTTCCACCTGAGAAGTTTCTTCTGATGCCATGTAGAAGGGTGGAGTTTAACACAGAAGTAGTGTAACATAGCAGCTACTGACAACAGCTTGAGTTTTAGCGCAGTGTCTCACTGCGTACACAGGACACTGATGTCCTGTCTGTCATGATCTCAGTGACTTCTGTGCTGCATCTGCTGGTTTTCGGAAACATTTTCTGTCTGCCAGCTCCACAAGCTTACCCTCGAGCTAATTCTGGCTACCGACCCAAATGACTGTGCAATTGCAGCAAAAGGCATCGCTGTCCAGCAGAAGGAAGGCAGGACTATGGCACAGCAGCGCGGGCACATCTGCACTGTTGTCAAACCCTGATGGTCAAGG
Organism: Gallus gallus; assembly: GCF_016699485.2. Classification (NCBI taxonomy): domain Eukaryota; kingdom Metazoa; phylum Chordata; class Aves; order Galliformes; family Phasianidae; genus Gallus; species Gallus gallus. The sequence continues at coordinate 1,888,386 of NC_052536.1, forward strand.
CATGAGCATCTCCAAACGCATCCTCCTTGGCATTCTGGTTATTAGTACACCCTCACCCTGTTACCTGCAGTAGGCAGCACAATGTCATCGTGTTGCAAGACGTAGCCTCTCATTTTGGGGATGAAACCACCTCCTAAACTCAATCTGTCCTCAGCTGCTGTAAAACAGCCATGCCATTAAGCTGTTTCAGACTCTATCAGTCAGTCCCCTTGCTGCTCTGGCAGCTACGAAGTGCTAAAGATGCATGGGAGAGAAAAACCCAGTAATGCTTCAACCATTTTAAAATGAGAAGGGAAGATCAGTTTTGTGATTGAAAACCCAAAGGTTTTTCCATTTGCAGTGTTATCTTTGAAGCTGGGCTGCTGGGTGGGTCCTGTACAGCTGGAGCAGCACCCAGAGCTGTCCTGGAGGAGGGTGGTTTGCACCTCTGGTCAGTGGCTGTGCCCTTCAGAGGTGCACCAAGTCTCTCAAACTGTGCCAAAAGAATCCTTGTTGGAAACTAATTCTCATTACATCATTAGCTGGAGGAAAAAGAAGTAACCTTGGAAAGGCTGATAGCGCTTGATAGCGAGCCTTGTGCTGTTACGGGCTGTGGTTGGAGCTCTTAGAAGTACCACTGCTCCTGAGCTAATTATGGCAACATGACTGGGCATGCACACACATTTTCCGTGCTGCTTTGGCATCACCTGATGGGAAGCCGTAGGAGAAAGAAGTCACAGTAAAACCCTTCTGTGAGGATGCTGGGACGTGCCCTGCAGCCCTGCTTTAGTCCTAGCACGAGATGGATCAGTTATAAGGATAAAAATAATAATTCTTTATGTCATAGGCAGCAATAGTATCAAATTCAACTGCTGTATCAAGACTACACTGAAATTTCTTATCCCAGTAGACATCTGTGGGAAGCTTCAGTGTGGTCAGGATGTGGTCCTGGTACCTAATTGCTGCTGCTGTCCCATCCTGTGACTGCCCATCATCCGACCCCCCCGCGGTGCTGCTCACCTCACCCACACCACGAGGATAAAGGGGTGGCATCTTCCTCACCAGCATGGGAAAATAAGGGTTCTGCAAACCCTTTGGAAACAGAAGGTTTTAAGTGATGTGGTATGAAAGGTGCAGTGGGCAAAACCGGTTGAAGGAAGCCAACTCTCCCGGCTGAAGCTTTTGATTTTGTCTATATCATTCTCATTGATTTGTTACCATGTTTTGCATAGTAACACCAAATTTTGCTCAACGCTTCCTTGACGCACGCTTCTGGAGAAACGCAAGCTGGCACCTCCAAAAAGCAGGATGTCCTGATGGTGGAACCACGCACTTCGTTGTGACTTAAAAAAAAGAGAAAAACCTAAAAACCCAACCCTTTCCCCCCAGCATGATTCACAGCTTTGGGAAACAAAGTCCTGCTGCACAAAGGAGCCGTTCCTTTGCCCAGATCTAATGCTGTGCTATCAGCTTTTCCTTTTCCTTCCACAATGTCCTTCACTCTGCCTGTGTCCCTGCACCAAGTCTAAGCCATCATAGGGAACAGTATTTTGTACACGTTTGTGCTATTTCTACCTCCTGTTGGGAAAAAGACCCAAACCCTCATATGAAATGCCAGCAGAATCCCATGTGCGGTACTTACAGAGTAGCTTGGTGTTCCTCCCTCTTCTCACGCCTCAAAGGATTTGAACTGGAGGGATTCCTGCGCTCTTTAAATGCAGGGGCTGCCGCTGCTGGCCCTATAGGCAGGGAGGGGAGGGGAAGGAGAGAGGGCTTTGGGGATCTGAGCAATGCCATTGCTATCGCCAAGCTGAAAATAGCTGCTGACAAAAGCCTGGCATTTTGTTCCCTTGTGTCCACTTGTGAGTAGGTGGACAACAATGCGGCCCCTCAGATGACACCTACGGCACATTCCTGAATGCAGCCTAATGGATCATAAATAAAGATGAAAGCTTTGTAGTCGTTAGTGTTGCTTGGATGGGGAACGTACGAATCCTGAAATGAGGGTTTAGTCATAATCACGTTGCCAAAAATAATTCACCAAAATAATTATAAACGTTTATATATGTATGTGTGTGTGTTTGTAGGAAGCCCCTGTGAGTTTAAGTATTTGCAGGGCAAGACGTTCCTTTTGCTTTGTGACTTTCTTTGGTGGCATAACAAGCTTGATTACCACTGAGTTTCACGTAATTAAGTAATTTAGCTTATTTCTATAGTTACAAATGGGCTTTCCATAGTTCTAAGTTGATTGCAGCGTGTGGTCTTTGTTTCCTGCAGTTCCTTTCACTTTTCCTCTGTGTCAGTAATGAGCGTGGGGTCATCCAGAAGTGGGACTCACTCCTGCTGGAATCCAGACCTTATACCCTATCTGACAGCGAGTATCTCTCATTCAGAAAGCAAGATCAAGTTGTTTACGCCCCTTGCTGATTAAATACCATTTTCCCCTTCTTCAGAATTCATATATCCTTCTCTGATCAAAAAAAAATATAAATAAATAAACTCAACAAAAAGCCACCAGTCAATGTACAACGCATTACACAACTCCAGTAATTTAATTTCATTAAACAAAAAAAAAGTCAAAATGAGTTCGATGTAATTTTTGTCAGAACAAATTATTTTTTACAATACAGTATAAATAATTAACTTATATAAAACTTAAGATTTTGTTGTTGTTGTTAAAGATTTTTTAAACTAACTTTACAAAAGAGGATCACTGAACATAGGAGCAAAAGAAATTCTAACTATGGCCTTTTAGTAAAACATAGAATATGTACATGCTCACAGTACTTCCTTTGTGCAAAATATGCACTGATTGACAGACTGTACCTTTCTGTACAAAGACAGAAATTTTTTCAGCTTACTTTGCATAGAAGAAAAGCAACACAGAAGACGTGAGATACAAAACTCGGTTGCCATAATACTTCAGGTAAGCCCTGTGTAAAAATACTTAGCCCTCACTTTCTCAGTAAAGCCAGTTTTAATTCTAAAGCATTAAGGCTGTTCCAGTATTGTTGTCTTGCCGATTCACATCCAAAACACACCTTGTCCATTGTACAACTCATCACGTGTGCAGTGTGTTAACAGTAATTATGCCTGCTAACACAGTCAGCAATTCGATGTCCAAAGATCAGTTTTCTGACACTTCAAGTTTTCGTTGAGGAATATGTGAGGTTCCTTGGGAGATTGTGTCAGTACCACCTGAGTTTGCAGACAGCAAAGGCGCTGAGTTTGGTCCTCCTGGTGTGCGGAAAAAGCTTTCTGTCACCGACTGAGGCTCCGGGGGTTCCTTTGGCACAGTAGGCTAAAAGAAAAGGGAAAGCTAACTTTCAGTTAAGGAAAAGAAGTCAATTCGAGTTGTAGGTTTCTGCAGTGTGTTGGCAAATACATTTCTTCCTGAAATTTAGAAATCTATCAGCTCTCTGTGGAAAAGAGTATCCTCCTTTTCCTTGCTATACATCTATATATCCATCTATATCTGTATCTATATCGACATTAATAGAAATAAACTGATTTCTTGTATCTCCTTCTATCTCCTTTTTTAATATGCACCGTAGGCAATACAGTACTATACAAACAGAAGCTGAGAGTAAATTAGGAGCATACTAAGGAAAGATAAGGCAACAGTTTATATGCGTGTGTCATTTCGTATCCACCCAACGTCCTCACAAAGGCTCTTCACACCTTGTCATCCTTCAGTTCCTCAAGCTGGCTCCACCTTCTCAACAAGACACTTTTTCTTCCTTTCTAACCTCTCAATTCTATTGTGCTACTGTTAGTCCTCGCTGCCAGCCTTTCTGGGGAGGCAGTTGCAATGTATTGTTTCTTACCTTTTCTTCTTGTAAGGTCATGTTTTCTGAGCTATGGTTAATGCTTTCTGGTTTTGATGGGATTGGGATATGCTGAAGAACAGGATTTGCAGGAACTTGCACACCAGCGGGTATTAGTCCCACATGTTGCAGTGTAAAGTTCAGAAGTGAAGAACTTGGATTTGGGACAGAACTGGTGCTGCTAGAATTGAGATGGGAGTTGCTCAGTACAGGCGCAGCAGCTATAGAAGTTGGTGACAGCATGATGTTCAAGGATGTTATATGAAAAGCTGGAATGTTAACTGCTTTCAGTTCAGATGCTATCATTGGAATGACACCTGAAACAGAAAAAACAAATGTTGGAAGGATTGAAAATTGAAACTAGAGACCTTGCATTGTGATTTCACAGCCCTGGTAGGATGAATCTGGCTCACAATCCTTCAAAGCAGGCATCTGTGTGCATATTTCATTCAGTACTCACCTGCAGTGGGTGAGCTGTGGGTAGCGGTGTGATGCAATGAACACGTCCCAGTTTTCTCTCTACTAGGAAGACCTGCCTTATTGCTATGGTGAGTGCACTGAGTAAGAGGAATAAGGTAGCCAGATGGAAAAAAGGTCTGAAAAAGAAAAAGACAATACACATTTATCCCAAAGGTTTAAGAAAAAAAATAAGTTTTTCTTCAAAACCACACTCCCTTTGCTACTTTCTTACTCTATATCCCTCATATTCCCAGGGCTTGATATTCCATGCCCATACTGGCTTCTGTCTGAAATTGGACTTGACTGACTCAAAGCCATGCTCTAAAACGAGACTGTCCTCATCCACACAAGTCACCCGGTGTCATTCCCAGATGATATGCTCAGAGAGGAACTGCAAACCTATACGCAATTAACACAGTGCAATTCAACTAGGCAAAAGAAAACCTCCCGTGGTTTTTGTTTTTTTTTTCAAGAAGAAACACCCGGGCTTAGTAATTGTGTCACCTCGCTCCTAGATTGTGTTTTTTCTTACGGCAAATACCAGAAGACAATCCTTTGACATTTATAAGTTCTGTTTTTGACAATAGAACTGTTTGTGATTTGCAAGTTCACTGTAACAGTAAGTGTGAACTGTGGAATGGCGAGTTTTACTGCAGTTCTGTTGTACACCAAAGTATTTTGAACTAAATGTTTATAAACAACAGTCTGGGGACAGCATGAGATCTCAGTATTGCTTCCATCTACTTAGTTATCTTCATCCCAATCAAAGCCTGAAAGTCATTTCAGGAGACTCCCACATTAAGTTGATTGCTGTTTTTTTTCCTAAAACATGCTGTATAATAATCCAACTAAAGGCAAATTTAAATATGTGTAGTTATTCCAGCTTTGTTTCTTTTGCAGATTCTTCCACATGGTGTTTTCCCAGGTAACAGCAAGAAATGCTGTGCTGTGTGGCAAAGCTCACCTCATGAGCAGGAATGGCAAATGCCACAGGTATGTCTTGTTTAGTTTTAGTTCTGTCCTCATCTTCTGGAGCGCATTCTCTTTTGTATTGCTCAGAACAACCTGCCATGCTTTGATCTAGTGTTTCAGATCTGTTCTGTTTCTCTTCCTGGAAGTTGTCCATTTGGTGATTGGTTTGTGAGCTGATGGAAGGTGGTCTTTCTTGTTTAGTAGGTTCTCCCTATAAAAGAAAACGTATGTGAAAAAAGAAAGCAGGCACCGTAAAAGACATGACGTTCTTAATTACGGATGTACCATGATAGCCACGCGTTTTATAAATCAGAAAAGCAGAGCTTCTCCTGATTCTCGGTTTGTGCTATAAAAATTTTGAGTCAATAAGAGAACAAGAGAGTTCCATGTTATCCCCTCTTGCTCCTTCACAGCTGGCAGGTGGTCAATGCCACACGTTGTCCTAACCTTCTGGTACCATCTCATGGTAGTTTTCACGAGCACAATTTGAAGCAGCCTAATAATTTACACACACTAAAGCATTCAGCAACTGAGGAGTGGAAAATAATCCAGGCCCAGTTTCTTCACGCGCATCAAGTGTATCTGAACCTCTTATTCTCTTTGTGTATCATATTAAAATGTCTTAACCAAGTATAACATTGGATAAATACATCTAGAAGGCATCAGGATGTGGGGACATGCCCTGTCCAGCAGTTTGCATGTGTCCAATTTGCCTCTTAACACCTTTAGAGCCAAGAACAAAAGGAGTCCTTGTATAAAAATGAGTAACAGGAGCTACTTCAGAACCATTGTACAAACAGATTAAGTCCTGAAATATCTTTTCAGGAACTGTTTCTTTTTGACAACAACTCTTTGACACACCTTCTCAGAAATAAAAAATTTGGAGGGACAAAGGGGAAAATGAAAAAATACAGCCTGATCCTAGGCTGGCTTTTTGAAGATTTACATTGTGTTGTGTCCTGTATGTTCTGCCTGATGCTTTGCAAATACCAAGATTCCTTTTTCTATGTAACAAACCAAAACCAACTTCTACAACAAAAATCAACTGCCCATGATTACTCCCTTGTCATGCTTCTTTACAGTTAATGGAAAAACATGATATCTGTTAGGCTCCTAAATCACTCTGAAAATGAATAATGACACCATCACTAGGCTATAAACCAGGCTGACAGAAATTAACTTACCACAGCAGTATCAAGGCTTTCCTCATCACTTCTATGCTTTTTAATCAAGTTATTCTCTTGTAGTGCTTGAGACCTCTTAAGGCACCTCTTTGATGAAGATTCAGATTCCATAACTGGTCTTTCTTTAGCTGCCATGGCCTTTCCTGAATCAGCTGCAGCTGTGCAATTGTCCCCTTCCTTGGTCGTCATTTCACTTAATGCCTTTGCAGTAATACTTTTAATTCCTGTCACATTAGCACATGGTAGAGGCTGCAACATGAAACTCGGGCTGTACGCCGTCACAGTGTGGGCTTGAGAAGGATGCAGATATATTGCATAGGAGGCACCAGAATGAGGCTGAGGTAGTATCACTGGTGATGCTGACCGGTGGCTTGGAGGCAGAGCACCTAATGGCTGAGTGAGAAGCGACTTTGGAGGGGGTGCAACAGTGTGAGTGTTGGCCTTGGGAGCTGCCTCCGGCCAGGGCAGACTGTGCTCCAAAGCAGATCCTGACAGATTCTTTTTCATGTCTTTCTGTCTCCTTAAAACAAGAAAAGAGTCAAAACACATATTTTAGTATTTTCATGCAGAAACGCCCTGACTAATTGTTTTTTACATTACAAAGACAGTGTGAATTTGTATGACTTGATAAACTGAACAGAAAACTCCAAGTGCAAAAATAGCCTAGAGCACCAGAGGTTACAGGTTTTTGCAAATCACTGCCCAAGTCAAAATAAGCATAGACTAAACTTAACAGTCAGTGAGAAAAAGCTTCCAAACACAGCACTTGTGCAGACTTACTTTGGTGGTTCTTCCAGCTGATATTGAGGGACTGCTGCAAGCTGAGGCATTTTACTTGTGTAAACTGGTACATTTTCATCTGTACCTGCTTCAGGGGAGCAAACAAAAACAGAACAAAGCTGATAACATATCAAAATGTTTAAGTAGAAATTCTATCTTGAAACTGCATTATTTCTACTACCATTTCTACTTAATTGCAGAGCTTATTCTCTGAACATGTGTTATTTTAGATTTGTTTTCACTATCAGTCTCCTAAGGCCTCAAGGTTTACAGACAACATACACTTCATTTCCCCCGTCTTGTTTGTTTCTGACTTTTTTCAAACAATAGTTGTTGTAAGCAGGCATATCCACTCATCCACATCTTCTATCAGAAGGCAAGCCTGCATATTTAATACAAGACTCCACACATTCAAGTGAAAAACACGACTAGAAAGAGATAGACAAATAGTTTTCAGCTACATACTTGTGCTTATTTTAACTGGACTGGTTGGAGCAGATTGGATCTTCCTTCTGTCACTTTCTATACTTTTAACTAACTTTATTAGGGATGGATGCCGAGTGAAGCTTTGCTTTACTCTTGAAGGAAAAAGATTTTTTGAACATTGCTCCTTGGAAGTGGTGGATTCTGAAATATGTGAGCTGCAGGGTGCAGATGTTGTTTCAAGCTTTGTAGCTAAAAAGCAGAACAAACAGAAGAGTTCGTATATCATATATATATTCAAATATATCATAAATATATTCAGTAATTAAGAGCAATTATTTGAGCCTGGCTTATAACTACTGAAGTATCAGGCATTGGCAAAAATGGTAATGCAAGTCTCAGCCTAAGAACATATACTATGAGGCTCATATGTGCTGCTCTAAAAAATACTGCGCTGTTGAGAACCATGTGCAATGATGTGAATGTCAAGGACTTTCCGCTTCTTTTACTCAGTGTTTCAGTTAACAGCTTTCTATGAGAGAAAAGGAAGAAATCACAATCATCAGCAAAACAAAAGAAAATGACACATATACGTACCCTGGGTGTTTGGTGGGACTTCAGGCCCTGTCCATTTAAATGCTGGTTTTCTACCCCTCTCCTCTGTTACGTGAACTTTCTTGATAAGCTCAAGGCTGCTGAGAACATTTGCTATGTCATAAAGTCTCCTGATTTTAGCTGAAATAAACACATGTAAAGCAGAGCAATTTTTAATAACAAGTTACCATTGATCTGATTTAAAAAGTTATGATGTATTTTTAGCGGTTGAAAGGAAAAGTCTTCATTTATGAGAACCATTTTGTGGAACACGTATTTATAGTATGAAATAACATGGCAAACATCACAGCCTTTTTGTTGCATTCAGACTGTTTCACAAAAAAAGAATAAAAAATAAGAAAAGGAGTTTGTCCGAGAACCAAAGCAGAGTAGAATTTTCAAGGAAATGCAAGTTGAATTATTGATCCCTCAAGAGCAAGCACATTCTCACCTATTAGAATACACCAGCCTAGACCTCGAAGTACCTTTACATTTGAATGGAGAGGAAGAGGAGGAAATGTGCAGGGAACTGAAAGAAGGGTAAAATAATGAAGAAACAACTGGCAGTTACAACACTGGGTTTCACTTCCTCACGTGTTTAAGCTATTAGCAGGACTTTTACAGTATTTCTTTAGGTTTCCATCGAGAAAGTTATGTGACCTGAACGCTTATTTGCATGCTGCTGGGGCATCTTTGCTGAAATGATGCTGAAATGTTCGACAGGTTGCTTGGCAAATTACTAGCAATAAGCAGACACTACTTCATGCTGAAAAGATTTCCCAGGCTTACATGGCACGTATGAATGGTGATGCACAGGTGGGTCCCTGTAAGAACTGCAAGGAGGTTTTGGAAGTTCAAATACCTTTATGGCAAGATGAAGATGACAGCATTTTACACTGCACAACCTTGTACTGGATTCACTCATTTAGCTTACGCTTGATTTTAGAAAACGATCAAGAAGCAGACAGGAATAGCAGCCTTTTACTTACTTTTAAACTTGCTTTTATCTAAGTCTTCTAACTGATCTTCTCCAATCAAGATTTTAGCAGCAACTTCAAGGCTTACTATTTGAGGGGTTGATACAAGAAACAGCATCACAAATTTCTGACTCATCACTCGTAGAGACTTGTCTTTCCTGCTATTTACGGAGGCTGCAGAAGACAGGAAGAGGATTAAAGCATTAAGTGACAAGTCAGCTACAAACATTTTTATAACATTGTAGAAATTTGTCAGCAACAACTAGGCAGGGCTGGCACAGAGCCCAGAGTCAAGTTTCTACATGGCAAGTATCAGGAAATCAGGTGGATGCCGTGTCTAACTACAAAACAGACTGTGATGTATTCCCTTGTATAGCTCTCCTATCACCCGATTCGTACTCCTTAACCGCAGATTATGCAACGTATGTAACACTCCTCAGTGAGCATGTCTTCCACAAGCAGAACTTAAATTTAACGGAGTCATTTAAACTTCTGGCTTCTATTGCTTCCACACGTAACAAATCCTGCCACTTGGCTATGTTTGTTACATCACCTGATGCCCTCCTTGTTCTTGCGTTCTCAAAACCAAAATGTGTTCATAAGAACTAAATGGGTAAGACAACTGAAAGAAAGCAGAGTGCTTCCTCCCACCACAGACGGACAGCAGCATTTGATGTAAAGACCAATACGTTCTTTTCCCCACGTGCATATTTATAATCAGGAGCACGTGTTATTCTTGGCATTATAGAAACCTTACCAGCACGGAATTCGATTCCTGGGAGCTCCACAAAACACATTTCTGAATGCTCACTGGAGATGAAGGATCTTGCCACTTCTTCATTTCTTTTGCCATCCAAATCAAACTCGTGCTCGTACTCTCTTTTCTTGATCATCTGAATTTGCTGCGTGTATTTGTTCTCCTCTCCAACTTTCTTCAAGGTCTGCAGGGTTTCGGCAAGGTTATGCCGCCCATGCCAAATGTATCTGTTTTTGGCAAGGCGGCTCACCATGTGGAGGCTCTCGAGCACATTCACAATATCATAGATACGTCTACGTTCAACATCTGCAAAAATGAAATGCAAGATCAACGTGGCATCTCAGTCACGTAAAATATTTTTGTCCTTTACCTGAAATACAGTTTGCACAGAAGAAAAGAGCAGTTTGCTACACTTCCCCCTCTTAATATGCTTGTAAGGCATTTTCTGACAGGGTGGTTTTTTGTCTAGCAATCTAAAAAAAGAATTTGCTATAATGATTCAAAAAACATTACAGCAGTGCGGTTTATATTGGCTTCATAAACTGTGGAACATTGCAATTTCATCGTTCTTACAGAAGAAAACCTTCAGCTTTATGTCAGCAATTTGAAATCTCAGTAGATGATTGACGAGATACAAAAACAGTGATGTAAAACGAGAAAGTTGACTTATCAAAGACAGCAGAAAGCAGTTTCTTGCTTTGGTGTAGTGATGGACAGGAAGCTGCAGGTTTGGTGCCAGAAACACTGGCTCCTGCCATAGCAATCAACTGCTGATCTTAGACATCATTTCTACGTCAAAAAACCCTAACAGGATACTTGTGCTATCTGCAACAATTTAGATGTTTAATATTAAGCAAAATTCCAAGTTTACTAGTTCAGCTCGCTGGAAAAACTACAGTGGTTTAAAAGAATTGTGGTAAGAAAGAAGAGTTAGAAGGTTTAAGTGATTGAGAGCACAAAGTAAGCGCTCAGACTTCTATGGAGTGAAGTAGTACTGCACGACAGGAGGGCGATTGATCAGCTTGTGCATGTGAGGACATGCAATAGGATATACACCAACTTACTGAGCTCCTCGGCTACTTCATCAAGGCAAATGTAGTTGCTCTCCACAGCGCTGGGGTAATCGGGATAGCGAGCCAGGAATTTATGGCACAGCAATCCCAGGCTCTTCTCCTTGCGGCTCGGTTGAGATCTTTCATACTCATCTCCTGATAAGTGCTCCTATGCAGAAAGAGATGAGGATTTGAGAAGGTTTTACGAGGGATATGTCAATACAAATACGTTAAAGAGCTTCCCTGACAGCACAAAGTCCAGCGTTCTCCTCTAGCCCTGCGAAATGGCAGAACTGTAGGGACTGGAAGGGACCTCTGGAGATCACCCAGTCCAGCCAGCTGCTACAGCAGCGGTACATAACGAGTCGGTGTTTTATGTCTGGAAAACACTGCAAAGCGGGAAAAGCCACCAACCAAAGGGGCAGCGCGCGGAGGCGGCCGGCCGGAGCGTACCTGGCAGCAGCGGGCTCCCTGCAGCCCCCGGCTCTGCTCGCGGCTGCGGATCTCCGGGCTGACGGCGCTGATCAGCACCTTCAGGTTGGCCGTGGGCGTCCATGGCTCGGCGGGAAGGGCCTCCCCGGGCTTGGGGGGCGTGGCGAGCGGCTGACAGCCGGGCTGCAGCTCGGCCAGGACGCGCTGCGAGCCGCCCGCCTGCTTCAGGGGAGTCCGCAGCGGCCCCCGGGGCGCCTGGGGATGGTTCTCCTGCGGAGAGAAGAGGGGAGATGGGAGGGGCAGAGCCGAGCGAGCGCTACCGCGCCTCAGAGCGGCGCCGGGGAGCGGGGGGCCCGGCCGCGGTACCTTCTCTCCGGCGCCCATCTCCGCCCCGCGCGCCGCCTGCACGCTCCCGCCGCCGGCCTCAGCAGCAGCCGCCGCCGCTCGGCATCGCCGGGCCCTGTGCGGGACGAGAGGGCCGCCAGCCCGCCCCGCCGCCAGCCGGCCCGCGCCCGCCGCCCAACGGCCCGGCCCCGCCCCACCCCGCCGGCGGGCGGAGCTCTTCCGGGATCCGGTTTAAAAATTTGGCGGCCTCCGCGCTCGCCGCCGCCTGTCCTGAGTTCCGCACGCACCGCCAGCGGTGCCGCTACCGCCCCGCGCCCCACACAGCGCCGCGCGCCGCTCCCGCCGCCGGTTTGAACCGATAGCGCGGAGCCGCCGGCGGAGAGCGGGGAGGAGGCCCGGCCAATCGGCTCGCGGCCTCGCGCCCCGCTCGGCCAATCGGCTCGCGGTGGGTTGGCGGGCTGGCGGCGCGGGAAGCGGCGCGCGAAGGGCGGGACGCGCGCCTCCCGCCGCCCGCCCCAACGGCTGCGGCGCGCGGGGCGGACCCGCCCACCTCGGGACCACGGGCGCCAGTCGCGCCCGCCCTGCGCGGGCGGAACCTGGAGCTGCTGCAGTGAGAAACGCGCTGCTGTGCTTCAGGCGCCGGCCAGGTGCTCGCCCCACAGCGGCCGCTCCGTTGTCGCCTCGAGCTCCCAGACGCGGCCTTGGGCTCAGGCAGACCTTTGCCCCTCAGGGCGTGGGCCCCCTGGGTGCCCCAGTGAGCACACAGCTCTGTTTGTGCTCCTTGAGCTGGGGGGTTACGGCGTCCTCACACGGACTGCAGGCTGTGGGGATGTATCTCGTGGCTTAGCCAAGGCCTGTCTGCGATAAGCGAGAATTACGTAGACAGTGGTCAATAAATGAAGAGCACAGCACCTCTGAGGTATCTGCCTCGATTAGTCCTTAATTCCCATGCTAGGAGGGTGCTGTGAAAGTACAGGGCTCTGTGGGTGCCTGTTCCAGGCCAGGAGGCTCAGGGCAATGAGCACAAGCTGAAATACCTCAGGAATGTGGCAGAGCTGAAGCTCTGGGAGCATCTGAGGGGGTGGTGGGCACGGGGCAGTCCGACTATTTGACATCTTTTAAGCATGGGTAAGAAAACTTGTTTATTCAATAGAAAGCAAGGGTGGATTCTAAGCAAGAAGCAGTCACCGGGAAACGCAGCGCTGTCCTTATTCAGGTGTCAACACACAGTGTGTGTTGTTTTTCCCGGCATGCTAATCTCAGAGAATGTTAATTAAAACTTAGTGCATGCAGCAGAAGCTACACTGGAAGGATATTAGTAACGTGATGCAAAGAGAAATAGAAATGTAGCGCTTAGGTGCTGCAGTTTGGAAGGTATGCTCTTCCTATTACAATGAATTAACAGGAAAAGACAACAAAAGCACAGACGTATATCCAGGATGAAATGAATCTGAGGTTCAGTAGGTGCCTTCTTCACACTGTTACAGGGTGTATAGAGCAAAAAGCTCAGAGTGCTTGGGCTGTAGAGCGTGTTTCTGCTTCAGATGCCTTCTACTCTTTGTAGTTAAATGTCTCCAAAAGCAAGTGTTCATTCAAAGCCAATAGCTAGACAAGTTCCATCCCCCTCAGTGCCTTAGCTGAGAAATGATAGATGACATTAAATGGGACATCACTGGCAGAAGACTTTGTACTGCAGGGCTAACAGAACAGTCTGTGCTGCTGTGCTGTACCACCTCTGGTTCACTTGAATGCATTCACAATGTTCTTGTTTTGAATTGTTTGGCTTAACTCATCTGTTGGTTCATCTTGTGTTCACACCAAAGAGCGTAATGTGTTTTCTTCTAATGCAAACTGAATGGTTTTGGGGGATTTCATTGAATGGTTTTGGTTCAGGAATGCTCATAGTGCTTGCTGTTCAGATTTTTTCTCCATTTCAATTCGGTTGTTCCCAAGAACTTTTGTACTATATTATATCTCTTTGAGATTGCTCTTCACATGCCTTGCTTTTGAGCATTCTGGCTAGGTCAGCCAGAATGCACCTTTTCATCTCAAGGTGCTTCTTACTCTGAGGCTCTGTTGCTTTCACTTCCAATGGCTCATTTGCTTCATGCTGCTGCTCTTTTAAGCCTGCTCCTGGACAAAGCCATCTGCAGGAGCTGTGTTCTCATGGGCTGTCAGACAGCGTGCTGATGGGGATGTGAATGCATTGTAATTCTATTGGTGATATACTGATGGATGCATTGAATGGCATCTCAGCTTTCCTCTTTCCATCTCTGTGCCACCTTTCTTATTGAAAGGATCACTTACTGGAGGTCTGGCTTTTTGTAGAGTACTCAGCACCATATATCCTGCATCCAGGCTGTTTCATGGTAAGTGTGTCTGAAACTCAGGCTGGTTTGTCTGTTCTGTGGATTCCACACTGTGGAAAGGGTAATAAAACTGCTTATTTCTTGGAAAATTCCTGCATTATAATGGCAGAAAGGAAACAGAGGCTTTGGAGTTTCTTCTGCATACAGTTAAAAGCAAAATTTTGTTGAAAACTCTTATCTTCCCATTAGCTACTTTTCCTCTATCTTCTGTGTGTGCAGGGAGTTATTCACCGCTACAGAGGTAACCTTTTACATTTCCCCCTGAGAGAATGCTGATTGAGCGCAGTAAATCCACCACAAAGCCCATAATATCTGAAATCAACTTTACTTGCACCTGCGATCTTCTGTTCCAAATGCCATCTCTACTGAAACACTTCCCTGTATTCTGGATAGAGCATCTTAACCAAGCTGAATTATCTCATCTGCCGTGCAGGGATTAAACTTGTCAACAGTAATTATCTTGCCTTATTCTCTGGCCGTTATCTTTCCTTGACTATGCTCAGAGGTTCGTTATAACTTTCACGCAGCAAGAGATTTAGTGAGACTCTATCAAGGTATTTATTTGCTGGCATAGGAGGTGCAGGCACACATGTCCACTCTTGCAAAGGGGATGGTCCAGGGGGCTTCTTGCTGATGGAGTCCAGGTGGTGGTGGTCTTGTTCAAGTCCCAGCTGAGTTTATACTCTGCTTGGAATCTTGTTAGGTTGGAAAGTGATTTAATCTGTGAGAAGATGGAGATGTTTTGAGAAATATTGAGGTTGCAGTGTTGTATTATTGGTAGAAAATAGTGATGTGCGTTCTGCTGAGAGTCCAGCTGTACTTTTACAAGCAGTAGTGATGGAAGTGAGGGGGGGAAAGAGCAAAGAAGGATGACTAAATCAGTCTTGAAGTTGCATAGACTTCTCAAATATATACTGTCATCCAGCAGTTGCCTCTTAAGCCCATGTATTTCAATCCATCTTTCACTTTATTTGTTACTAGAAAGGTGTTTAGTCAAGCATAAATAAGCTGGAATTACATAAGCTAATTTCTTATCTTTGAATAAAAGAAACATGCGTTTCCTCCTTGTTTTATTTGTATTTCTGCTGAAAGCATGAGGTTAACATGGATTTTAATTAACATTAAAAGGGAGGTTAACAGCTAGACAGATACACTTAGGGTGCTGTCTGAGCATCCTTGCGGTGCAGATGGGGCATAGGCAGTACTTTGCAGCACTGTGTACCACACTCCAAGAAGACACAGGGGATGGTGAACACACACTGCTGCGTGCCCATCAAAATGAAATCCAGTTTGTTTTGTTTGGCAGCTTCATCGCTTCTTCGCAGAGATGATAATTCTCTGAGGATGTTTTCTTGTGAAGATACACAGAAAAAGAAACTTAAATGTGTTTGAATATTCATTCCTTAGCTATCTCGTTGTGTTTTGTTTTGAACCCCGCAGAGAACACAGGGAAATGCGTGGTGCTTTAACAAAGAACCTTTTTTCTTTGGAGTCATCTGGCAAGGGGAAATTTTGCATCCAGTGAAGATGATGATTAACTTGGGTTTTTGCTGTGAATTCCCTGCTGGCGCAGCTCCCAAACCTGGCCTGTCAGTCAGGTACACAGGATTGTGCAGTGTCTGCTCCTTCTTCCCCTGAAAGGATGGATGCGGTGTTCAGCCACAATGGAGAGTTGTCCATTAAAATGACAAGGGCCTGGAAAGACGCTCAGCGTGCTGCGCTCTTGAGATGAAGCATAATAGGCTGTTAGCAGGCACGGAGGCACCTTTTTCAAGGGCCATTTATCCCAAGGACACTTGCTGTGCATCCCCTGGAGTACACAGGATTCATATTTTCACTGTTCCTTTGGAAAAGGGAAGCCTCTTCTTTGTAGCACACTGCGCTGTGAATGATGCTCGGCAGCATGCGTGCAGCTGGTGGGTCAGGCTCCTCCATGGCAGTGGGCTAGAGCAGCAACCAGTTCTTCTCACACCTATTTGCTATTGTTATTTCATGTCTGCTTTCATCAGCATCCAGAGATGTCGGCTGAAATGAAGTCTCTATTTTGGTATTCTGTTCACAACTGCTAAATACCCGAGGAAGGATTTCCCAGGTATTAGGAGAGTTTATTTGAAAACTGGGTTTAGGTTTTCTAAAATCCTTGCTCAACTGTCACAGTTGGCTGTGAGCTTCTAGCTGCATTCTGTGGGAGTGAGCAGGTGTAAGTACCTGACGTTAGAATATGGCGTGGACTAATGCTGAGAGGCAGTGGTGCCACTTAGCAAAGTTAAATTTGTGTTCATGTCCTCATTGCTTTTCATCAAACTTCTCCCTGTGATTATATGGAGTACAAAGAACAACTTAATCCGACCTCGTTACAGCTTAAACCTCCACATCTGCCTTTAGAAGTATGCTGCAAATATTCGGTGTATAGAAGTACACTGCAAAGTGCAGGTGTAGAACAGGCTCCTTTTCATCTGATTGCCAGTAGGTGTGAATATTAGATGTAATGCTAACAGAAAATGACAACTTCTGTCCAAACCACAGGGGAGAAAAGCCTATAATTACTGTGGTTTCCTTTATGATATGTATATACGTTGCTATTTTTAATCTCCTGACTGATCTTACTAGGTGTTGTAGAACCTTAACTTGTGTGTTTAGAAGTAGCTTATGTTAATGAAATATTTTAATTATTTGATGAAGCTATTATCCATGAATAGTAAAATCTGTTTTCTGCTGGCACACACAGCGTGCTTAACAGGAAAAAAAAGAAACAACGCAGTGATTATGGTGTAAAAGATTTAAAATGAGCTTATGTGTTCTGGTAAAGTGCCACAAGGTAATAAACAGAGATACGTCATTTAATGTCTGCTGTCTTTGAGAATACCAATCATAAATGTTGGATTAACAGAGGGTTAATCCAATTAAAATGTTTTTCTTAATAGAAAACAGCATTTCTTTTGTTTGGAAGGTATGTCTTCCAAGTCCAATTAAGGTCTGAACATGAATATTGGTGAGTTCTGGAAGTATCAGAAGGCTGAGGTGCAAACAGTGGCTCCCCAGTACCGGGCACATCAGCACTAACCTGAATGTAAGTCATAGCACTGAAGTTTCAGACCCGAACCAAATTAAGGATAAAAACTGATATATGCCTTGGATCGTGAGGTGTCGGCTTTCTCATGGGAGTAAAGCATTCCCATGGAAATTCAGACTGAGGTCCATATCCAACCTTCCCCAATGCATGTTTCTAACTGCTGCTCTGTACCCATAGGTGTTTAAGGAAATGGTGTAAAACCGCATGCTAAGTGCCTGGCTTTCTGCTGTCTCTTGGGTTTGTAGTTGTCATGAGATGTGCCTTTTATGCTTCGCCTTTAGCCAATGTATCCATGGCTTTTAGTCTATTCAGATTACTATCTTTGCCTTAAGAAAAGGCAAAATGTGGGATGTCTTTTGTCTTGGAGGCAGGAGAAAAAGACAAGGTTCAGACAATCTCTCTGCTTTCCGAACCACCAAATTTGAGAAACCTAGGGGAAAAACTTGACAAAGCAAACATTGCTGCTGGTTTTGATTTCGCTTTTCAACAGATGGATTTCATATGCAAACGTGATTAAAGAGAGACAGTATCAGATAAGCCAGGTTCAATATTTTTCCTTTCAGAATCACAGTATATGCAATCTAACATCAAGAGACGTGTTTTAAGCAAATTAAACGCAACAATCAAAAGCAGGGTTATGTTTTGATTTGAATGGGAGATTTGGATTGACTCAGAATGCAGTCAGGTTCGCTCAATTATGAGAAAACAAAAGCTCCCTGTTCTGGGAATGTTGCCACTGTCTTCAGTAGGAGAGATGTGGCTCACAAAGAAAACAGAGTCATATGATGGATGGGGTGCTAGCATGCAAAGCTACTGTTCCTACTGGAGCAGGCACAATGGAAGACTGTATGCACTGAAAAGTAAGCAGCCTTATACTGATCTCAGTGGCAGTATGAGTGGTGCCCTAAATGGCCTTTATGCATGGGCCAGCTCGCTCTCAGAAATGTTTTCCTTCTCATAATTGCTGGAACGAGGCTGAGGAGGTACAAAGGCAGCTCTCTGCCGCTGGGATGGTTGGCAGGCTGCTGGGTTAGAGAGGAGCACGCTTCTCCAGTTGTTTGCAGAAAGTCCTCCTCGTGTTAAATCATTTGTTGCTGTAATCAGTGAATCACAGCTCAAGATAAACACTTGTGCGGAGTCAATAAGCCTAATCTTTATCTTTGTAATCAAATCTGAAGCGCCACCTGATTTTGCATTGAATCAAGACTGTAATTTCAACAGTAAACATCTGATATTTTATTTTAATGAAGAAGCTAATAATGAATAGAGCCATGTTTTTGATTAATTAGGATTTTGTTGCCAAGGAATTAATCTGTTTTCCCTTCTCGCTGGGGAAAAAAACAACAAGAGCAGCAACAGAAAGCCCAACCCCAAAACTGTCTCTAAAATGTATTTCTCAGCAGGAATAATTATAGGAAATGCTGAGTGAACTCCAGCAGCACATCCCAGCGTTTCTTTGTTTTCCTGGGCTAAGAGGGTAAATGGGTAAAATAGATGACAGCTAAATAGTGAATTTGGCTATTACTGGTTTTTTTTTCCTGAACATAAAATAAGAAAAAAGGCTCCAGGAGTTCCTGGTCACTAGCTATTTCTGAGTGAAACCAGGGAGTGAGTTTAACTCTGGCTATAAGTGCGTGTACTGATGTAGAAAAGGCTCCAGGGCTGGGGTCGGTACAAGTTACTGCTGCTATACCAGCTCAGAAGCTGCTGGAGTGATACCTTCTATGACTGCGCTCCCTCAGATGATCTCCCATTTTCTCAGGCAATGCGTGTGATGCTAACAGAGTTGACAGGCCAAAAAATGAGTTCACTCTGCAGAATTAAAGTTTACTGAATTGCTTGCAATTTATGGCTGTTAATCCATTCGTGCACGTGGCAAATGTAATGTAATTTCTGTGGGTACGAATAAATAGAGCAACCACTTAGAAAGCAGCCTTTTAAAATACTGTCATTACTTATGGCAGCAGGGGACGCATTTCATTTCTTCTAAGTTTAAAGGAAGAAGTGTTTCTTTGCTGAGAAAAGCTACCACTCTGTAATAAATGATGTCAGTTGTTATATTCCTCCTTTAATATGTCTCTTTAGGATGCAGAAGTGGCGTTCAAAATAACAATAACCAAGCTGCACTAAAAAATTTAACAGGATGCAGCCTCTGTGTCAGAAGTGGAGATCCAAATATTGCAGTTCAGGCTCATCAGTATTGATAAGTGTTTTAGCTGTGAGTAACTGAAACATGCTGCTGTGTGTTTCTAGCAAAGTGTGAAATTGAGGAACCAGAAGACAATGCCAAACGCAGGGATGCGTGACTGCAGTTTGAGTGCTTGCCTCGTGGGTGAGCAAAGCACTTCACTGTCTGATCATCTCAGAGTAGGGAGTACAGAAAAGCTTTGAGATAAGAACAGTTTGGATCCTGAGCATCACTTCTTCATTTTACTGCTTTTGGTTCAACAAGAACTGGGTGGTTTTGTCCTCCAGGTTGCACTAAACAGTGGCTGATGGTATCCTCCTATGATGAAAGATGTCTCCTGTGTTAATCATCTCTGCACTTGTAGGGAGTGGGGTGAAGAAGAAAATGAGCTGACTTGTCCCTTGAAAAACAAGGAGGAGTGGCACTAGATGAGATATTAGTTCTCGCACAGTATGTTCTTCAATACTAGATGGAAAACTTAGTAATTATTGGAAAAGATAATAGATGTTTTTGTGTTAATACGGTGCTTGTATAATAGCTGGAAAAATGAAAATGATTTCATGAAAATGACTCAGTGGGCAGAGCCCTTCTTAATCAGGAAAATCAGCTTCAGCAACTCATATATCAACATGTGAGAAGAAGGAGAGGATGAAGAGAGGGTAGAGTGGAGCTGAGCTGTGTCTCATCTTCTAGTTATTCAAGGTGAAACAGCCTGAGTAGAGCAACTTGGTAAGAAATTAGCCCCAACAGCAATTAATAGCTACTTACTTGAACACACAGCCTATGGTGTATTTTGATTTACAAACCTTTACATAAAGCCAACTTAATACCCTGGTAGGACTGGCATGGCTATTTTTCCCACCTCATCCTCTCCATTTCTCTCATGCAAGCAGTGACCAAACATTACTTAAATTAAGGTACCTCAACATAATTTTTTTTTAATTGACATATATATATTTATCACTTGCCTCTATACCTTCTAAAGAGAATAAAGTGTTATACACGTTAGAACCTGTGGATGGGGAGCACATTGTGCATAACTTTCTCTGTTGCAGTACTTCAGTAAAACAGTTAAGCAAAAGTAGACTATCTTTTCTGTTATTAACAAGATTTGTAAGGCAAAGGCACGCTTTGACTCCGGACAGCTACATTTTGTCTGTCAGCCCTCAAAAGACGAGAAGGGTTTGAACCAGGATCCCTTTATGTGCCTGCTAACAAATATGCGTCTCTCATGCTTTTATCACAGATCTAGGCTTTAACCTTTCTGGTGTTAAATTCTGGTTCAAAAAGGAAAAAAAAAAAAAAGACACTTTCAGTCTATTAGGGTGCTGAAGTATCATTTCATTTCACAGTCTCTCCTTAAAAGGTTGTCGCAGCAGCAGTAAACCAAAGATCAGTTAAACACAATGACAAAATTGTAATTTTGTTCTTAACATCCCTATATATATGAAATGAGGCAACAAAAGATGATTTCCAGCCCACTGAAAATTCTTGATCTGTTACAACTTAACTGACACTTAGTGCTTAGATAATAGTTGGAAAATAGGAAAAAAGATTATGGCTTTACGTTACTGACACCAGAGTTATGGCTGAAGAGGTGCTTTCATTCTAAGCCTTCATTTTCAGGCACTTACAGCTTCCTGAATACATTACCCTTCGGGCTCCCATTACACATGCTTGCTTTAATCCCAGAGGTGGTTTGTGGCATCTTTGCTTGGGCTTTATCTTCATTCCTTTATTACGTTTACTCGGCTATTTTTTTGATCCTGAATGCATGGAAAAGTACTGCCATTATTTCATCAAAAGTTTAGATTTGGTTTTCTGTACCTTGCTATCAGTGCTGCTGCAGGACATCTGCCTTTGGTACAACAGAGGAAATTTCTTTTATAGATAACGATTCCAAGTTCTGAAAATCCACTTGCTCTGTTCTGGGTTTTACTCCTTGAAATAACCAAGAAGTTCTTTCTTAAAAAGGAATCCTACAGTGTGATATCATGGTTAAAAACATCAAGGTGTACAAACTTAGTCATGAAATTGCTGTGTGACAGTGGCAACACATATCTGAATAAGAATAAATAGGTGATTTCTGGTGCTTTAGAACATTTATCTAATGACTCTGCACTCCCTCATGATGTGATGGGGAGAAAAAAAGCCTCTGTTTCACCAAGAAATGCCATAAATAAAAGCTAAGGTTCATCTACAGCTTCAGTTTTGCTAATGAAATCCCCTTTGTTTACATGCAGTTTAGATTAGCAGACAATGTGGGAAAACAATGAGGGACAGGGAATTCAAATCCACTGCTCTGCTTCCCAACGGAGCCCCTCTGCCAGCCCTCCACAGTAATAATTTCAGTCTCTTGGCTTTTGGTGTAAATGGATTAACTCAAGAGATGAACTAACACTGAAGGTTTTGCATTTCAGTGAGAAACTTCTCTGTGTGCATGTGGATATGGACAAAAAGAACGGGAGGTCGGTGTAAAGAACCAAAAATCATTAAGAACAAACAAAACCCAAATCCTGAGTGGGAACTTTCTCCAATACAAACACGTGAGGGCTTCAGTCATTCTTAAACTATTTAAGATGGTGACTGTTACTTATTTAAGAGAGCACATAGGCCCATTGTTACATCTTTTTGTCACTGTTAGGTACAGGTTGGATAAAATGCATCCCAGCGTGGTCCTCTTCATCCTCAGGGTTCCCGTGAAGCCATAATTTTACTATGGAAGTGGTCCTGAGATGCTGGCTGATGATGATCTCATCAAGACTAGGAATGCCTTTGCTTTGTATGTGGTTGTTGGGTTTTTCTTAATACAAACATGCAAACATTTCAGTATTTCTGTGTCACAGGCAGTGGCCTTTTACTGAAAAGATGTATCCTCAGGTGAAGAACATCAGCTGAGATGAAGTTCACAAAAATGCCACCTTGTTTCCCAAAGCTACCACAGGCCATTATAATTCAAAGCTACATAGCACCATGTGCAAAAACCCTGCAGCCATGGGGTAAGCAAGCCAGCTGTCTGCAGACAAGTGTCTGTTTTGCAATGAGGATTAGTTACAGCAGAGATGTCATTAAGTGATGGCCTTGAAAACGTTACTTTCTTTTAAAGGAATGTTAGATATGAGGTTAAGGTGTAGTTTCATTGGTTCTCCTCCTTCTCCACCTTTTTATCTGTCTCCCCCATATCTCTCACAATATCTTAGTCGGCATCATTTTCTTGCTTCGTTGGTTTTGAAAAGGACTTGCTGCTCCCTGCTGTCAGATTATTTCCAGGAGACTGTCTCAGGTCAATAGTCATAACATTCTTTGTTCAATTCTTTCCCCAGCCTAGGAAAAAACAAACAAACAAACAAACAAACAAACCAACAAACAAACACCCAAAAAGAACAGAAATTGGGAAGTGGGGAAGGGAAGCATGTTCTAAGTTAGCTGGTCTCTGTGTGCAGTTCCTTAAAGAAGGTTCTTCTGCAGCAGATTGTTGAGTTCCTCGAGCCTGCCTGGCCAGCCTGGGACACCTGAGAGAGCAGAACTTTTAGCATCAATAGTATTTTAGAACAGGTGTTTGAACTTGGTAGTGCCAGTGCCATGGAGATACTTAAATTGTAATTGAGTGTTCACTGTCTGAGTGAGTAATACAAGCAAAGGTGATCCACATTTACCATCTCCCTACAAGTATGGGATAACAGTGAAGCCAATGTTAGTAGTAAATGAGTAGATACATAAAATGTGGAATTAGTTTGGATTTGAATGCGTGACATGAGAAAAGAAAGGTGTTATTCACTGTTTTTAAGCTGTAAATCTGATCTTCACAGTATCTGAATGTTTGGATTTATAAATTTGGTAAAAACTCTTAATAAACAACAGACAGCACAGGAAGAACATGTTGCATGCTGACAAAGGAAACTCAGACGCATTGTTTATAAGCCGCTGCTGTCATGAGGACAGAACTGGCCATCCTTAGGCTTCTTTACACATTTCTTTTTTGATTAGAAATTATTTGGAAGTGTGGAGTTTAAGCATCCACGCTTCTTTGGTCTAAGGGAAAGGTTTTGAAAGTAAAAATCAAAGGTAAGGGAAGAGCTTGTCAGAAAATAAGAATTCAACACTTAAACACTCCAAAGATACTTCTATGAATCAGAGCAAAGAAACTACAACTGAGAGCTGAAATTGTTCTACTTTCAGTTCTTCCAGGTCTGGATTAAAGGGTCTGCCTGAGCTGATGTGGGAGGCCATGGTCTTCTGAGCTCTCTTAGCCTGGGGTAAGTGGTGTCTTAACCAAACAATTTTATTTTTTGCTGTTAAAACTGTTAGTTTGAGTTTTTACATGAATAAATCAGACTCTGTTGACGAAGAAGTGCTAGTGCACAAACATCTCTGTTTCAAAAGGTGTTAAAAAATACAGTATTTTCTGGGACATAGTTTTGCTTACTCATACTTGGCAACTAAAGATACATGTGCTGAATAGTTGTCTTTCTCATACATCAATAGAATGTCTAAATTATTCAGCTGCGTAGAATGACCAAGTGTATGTGAATCTTTCTGGCCCAGTAACAGACAATACAGAGTACAAGAGTCTGCTATTTTAATACAGAGGATGAAATTATGTGAGGTGCACGGGTGCCTATACTTGGCCATCTATTTACCTGTTTGCTCTTTGCAGTGAGTGTGAAATGAGCTTTCACTTGTTAAGTGCAGGTTTTCTTGTTTGGTGTGAACCTGTTCTCTCTTCTCTGTAAGCAGATGCTCCTGACTTTCTTGCTCTGTTCAGAGTATGAATAATCAATTACAAAACAGCCCCACCCCAAACCCTCAAAAAATATCAGAATTGCAAAGAAGTTCATCTCCTAATGCTCCAGGACAGCAAGGACTTCTGAGCTAGGAAATTACATGCCTTTAACATGGCTGTTGACTCTTCCACTGAATGAAAGCTGTACATCAAGAGAGATATCTCATTACATGATTTCAGCACAAATTCTTCCTAGATGATAGAAGGCCATTTCTCTTTTGGTTCTGCTTATGACATTTTACAGCTCGGAGAACTGAAAATAATGCCTGAGAGTGAAAATATATCTGTGACCAATCAAAACATGAAAGGGGCAGAAAAGTTGCAGGAATTCATTGAATACTTGCTCACCTCCTTCATTTCCATGTCCCCACGTGTCAGTGGCTTTGCATCCTTCCTGAAAGATACCATTTTTATTACTGCACGTGATTTCACATCCTTTAGGACAAATTCTGCTAGCTAACAAAAAAACTGTATACGAAACTTGTCAGGTTAGCAAAGGCACAGGAATTTGGCTGGGCCATAAAGAAGCAAGTGCATTTTAATGTATTGCATACTCTGCATTTGCCTTGCCTCCATTCCACTGAGTGCCAAGACTCCTTCCTTGTTCTGTGGCCCCTGTGCTCAGACTGGGTTTGGTTCAGAGCAGCTGAGCATTTCTATGATTCAACTGGTCTTAATTAAGGTATTTCAGATTTTTCACTAATGTGAAACCTGGCTCATTTACCTTTGGCCTTGACTCGTTGGGCCAAAATATTTAACAATTTTCACTTACTGTGATGAAGAGCTAAGAATAGGATTAGCCTTTTTCTCTGCCTTTTTCTCTGCCTTTTTATCATGGTATTGTATTGATAGGAAATGTAAGTCAGGAGCCTTTTCAGACAGTCTCTGCCTGTTTGGATTCATGGCTAGGTTGAGGAGAATGCCAAGCATCCTGGCTGGTAAATCAAAACATACATCAGTAGCACTAGAATAAATAGCAGAATTCCAGGTGATGGAACTGAACTCTGTAATTTGTAAAGCAAATCAATTTCAATACAAATGTGCTCTGGAAAATCTGTTGCCTCCGTAAATTTAACATGCTCGAAACAATCTGTTTATTGCAATCTGATCTATTCCTTGTCTGGTACTGCTACGGGATAAAACTGTATGCAGACAGATTTTGTCTTTAAGTAGTAGTAAACAACTGTAAACATTCCTTAACAATTTTTTGCAGTACTGTGAATTGCCTTGCAGGTGCATATGTTATAAATAGTGGAAATAGAGGAAAACAGCAGATTTTCCATATGCTCTGCACTGCATGATATCTTAGGAATGCCATTTCCCACTTTTATCCATTCATCTCTTTGAATTCCAGTCTCTCAATCATCACCTTTTCTCTCAGGACCGCTGTGAGGCTTAATTCATTAATGTCTGTAGAGTGCTTTGAAATCCTTAGATGAAAGGGATTATAGAAGTGCAGAATATTAATATTAACGAAAAACTGTGAACCCACAACTGCTTTCCTTCATTCCCTTAGCTCACCTGTTCCATGGTCTTTGCAAAGATACGTTAGCTTAGGATCAAGGCAAATTCTTTTTTATGTGATGTACAGGTAACGTAAGGTTGCAAATGCCCATGTCTTTTAACATTAACATAGTTAATGTAAAAAAAAAAAATCATAAGTTTTAATCTTTTTCTCAGTCTCACTGCTCCCCCAAAACGTGGCCCTTGGTGAAATCCAGCTGAATCTTTTTGAACTGCATCAGCGTTGAAAGGGTGATACTACTCCCCACAAGCTTGCATTAGGAAAACAGAAGTTCCTCTATCAGGTTTACAGAATTTCAGACTGCAGAATAACTGGCATAACACAGTCTTTTCAGAATGTGTGATTTGTTTCCTAGATGGAACTGTTTTCTGTATTCTGATATCTGCATCAGTTTCTGTATATTCTGCTTTCACAGGATCACGAGATAACTCAGCTTCTTGCTATGGGTACTGAAAGTCCTCCCCTCCTAAGATATGAATTTCCCACTCTGCTGCAGCCATGAAATAAAATCTGCAGTAAGTTGTTTTTTTTCTCAGGCATTCATGATTGCCCTCTTAAGCCATACCAGGCTTCCCTGTAGTGGCGTTCATTGTCCCCAAGAGGAAAGGATCAGTTTCCTGTCTTCTGAGCCAGTGTGAGAAGACAGACCTTCTGCAGAAGGTTTCAGTTTTCTCTCCAGTGCTGCTCATACGGCTCCCAGCTGGGCAAAGCTTTTTGTTATTGCAACCTTTATTGACAAGTAGGATAGAGAGCTCTGTCAGTGTGGACCCCCGCACCACCACCAAACCTGTGTTCAAAGCTCAGCTAAAACATCTGTGATGGCCAGGATCCAGTTGTCCAAAGCAGAGCTTCTAGTCATGGTTTTTAAAACAATATTGCATCTTTCATCATCCTCTTGGAGTTTCTATGACCTTTTCCAACCACAGCCGATTTATTTCAGAGTGATTCCTTTGTGCTGCTGTTGTGCCACTATCCTGCTCTTCTAGATCAGTCATGTAACGCTGGTAGAAACCTCTGGTGACCTCCTTATTATGCAGCTATTGCAAGTCAGTAGTGGAGGGTAGCTAGCTTGAATCTGTATTCAAACACTCAAATAAGCATGTTTTTATTCAGATTTCCTTTTATAGTTCAAGCTCTAAAGTTTCTCCTGTGTTACATACACATGGTGTTGATACAATCCGGAGTTTTTAGTTGACTGTAATATTAGTACTAGATATTAGACTGGAGTTGTTTTAACACCACTTCTTCCTCAAAGGAAAATTAATCATTTACTAAACTAGAATGCTAACATGAATGATTGTGTTGTTATGCATATTTTATTTATTTTTTTCAGCCTTCTAGGTCCCTTTTGAAAACAAGCTTAGCCAACCAAACTTAACGAGCTTTTACTTGAGTGTGTGCGTAAATGTTAAATAAACAAAATATTTTGCTGCTTATGCTCGCAGTATTCAGCTTCATTAAACATGTTTGTGTGCAGTCTGTAACCTTTTGCAGTGTAACGGGCTGGGTGACTAACTTGTAAGACAGATTTAGTTCAGATAAAAGAAGAGATAGAGAATGTGCTCTGGAGAAGTTGTTTGGATGTTGATCTCCCTAGACGCTCTTAGGATACCCCGTTCAGCCAAAATAAAGATTTCTGTCTTGGAAATCGTGAGGGGTATACCAGGTCTTCAATGGACTTAAGCTGGCTGGCTTTCCTTTCCAGGGAATAGGAGTTAATAAGCACTTTGCATGGCGAGGTCGTCCATGGTTAGCGATGCCCCTACTGCCAAGTATGAACCCTCTCGTGACAACGCAGTGGCAGGCTGAGGCGCGGTGCGAGGTTTGTACATCCCACTTCCTCTGAAAGCCTGAGAAAGGGTTTGTTTCCAATTAGGCAGCAAAGCCAGGCTTCAGAGGCCCAGGAGACGGTAACAGCAGAGAGAATTTTAGGAATGTCACATGTGGCAGATGTTCAGGGAAGAGCTTGGGAACACAGAAGAACAGCTGATGTTTGCTTTCAGCCTTACCTGCCAGAGCAAGGATTAAGCATGTGCGAATTGTTTCTTCCCACCTCTGTTTTATAAGGTTTTGATGCCCTTATGCACAATAAGTGCTAGCTGAGAACAGTGCCATTACTATTGATGGAATTACAGCTTAGCAAGATGCTACTTCCTAGGAAATTCTGATATCCTGAAAGAATGTATGTGCTGGTTAAAGGAGCAAGCAGGTTGTGTATGCAGTATGGGAGCCATGGTAAATCTGGAGGCAATGGCTAACAGCAATCAGTACAAGCCATTGCCAATGGATTTGATTGTAATAATGAGTGACGACAATAGATGTGGACTGTCCACGGACACGAGCCATGGATAAATTTGCTACTTTGAGGAGATGCGTATTCCGTGGTAGTAGAGGGACAGTGCTGGGAACGAGAGAGGTGCTCACTAGCAATATAGTACTTGATCGCAAGGGTTGTCTTCAAATACTAAATATAAGGCACTGCAAAACACATTCTCGGTTCTGAAGAACTGCTGTAGAGACATGGTTTTACAAGAGATTATTCCAAATAAGCAGCTGTCCTTATCAGCACTGAGAAAGGCATCCACATAACTACTTCTTCCCTGAGACGGGAGACGTCCTAACAAGGGTAGGGCAGCCATAGCTCTTCAAGAGCTGCTGCCCCTTTTCTTTCAAAGCTGCCTTTTATATTTAGCATTAGAACTTTCCCTTTTTACTTCTGCCAAAGAGGAAATCTCTCAGCTTTTAAGAATTAACCTGTCCAAGGTTGATCCTAATAATAGGAGTAAATAGATTCGCAAGATGCATTCTATCCCCCAAAGCAACAACTCTTTCTAATGTACCCCTACCGCTGCAGCCATTGGCTTCGGCGCAGTGCTTCACCAGACCCTGAAGCTGACCCACAGACAGCTGAACTCAGGAGTGTCCCGAAGGCTGTGAGAACACCTCGGGAAATGTTGACTTTTACAGCCTGAAGATCAAAGCTGAATTATCTCACTTGCATTATTTAAATTCTTTAGATGATGAGTTGCATGTATTTCTTCATGTTTTGTTTTCTAGCTGTGAGACTCATTTCTCACTTACTCTAAAATGGTAGTTCTTTAAGAATATGAGTAACATTCAGCATTTTTAGGCATCTTTCACTGTTTTGTAACCGAACTTTCCGTGACATTTTGCAGTGCCAGAAAATAGGAACCCTCACGTTTTCAGACGGTTATGGCGAGCAGCGCATTGTATGCAATTTGTGACAGAAGACAGTCTTCGATTTACGGCATTTACATTTAACTCAGGGGGACCCGGCGCTCTTCCACAGCAACCGGCGTGGCTCAGGAGACAGAGAGCCGACGGGAGCAGGCCGGCGCTGCTCCTCAGCGTTTCCTTTCAGTGGACGTACCGAAGGTTGAGGCGCCCCGCGATGCTCGCAGGTGCCGCGCTCCGGTGTTCAGGTGAAAGAAGCCGCCGAGATCAGGTGTTCGTTCCTGGAGTCCCGCGTTAGCGAGTCCTGAACGCCGCCGGGCAGGGGCGCGTAAGGATACGGCTCAGAGACCTCAGCTCTGGGTTGTGGAGTGAGGACCTTATTTCTCCCAGAGCGAGGTGCGCCGGCGCTGGAATTTGAGGCAAGATCGCCCGACGTACCCGCCGCGCGCCGGGCACCTGCCGCTGTCGCTCAGCGCCCTCACCCGCGGGGGGCGGCCCCTCAGCGCCCGTTGCGGCCGCAGGGCGGCGCTGTAACGCGGCCGGGCGGGGCGCCCCGGGACAGAGCCGCCTCGCGGCGGGGCGGAGCGCGGCGACCGCACCCCGACCCGCCCGGGCAGCGCCTCCCGCCCGGCGCGCGTCTCCTCACCGCCTTGGGCGGCCGCGGCCCCCGCCCGCCATTGGTCCTCGGGGCACCACGTGGCCGGCGGGGGGCGGGGCCGAGGCGTGGGGGGGGCGGGAGGCGGTTGTCCCGGTAACGGGAGAGTGAGTAGCGGCGGCGGTAGCGCGGAGCGGCGGAGCCGGGCGGCCTCGCCCTGCCCTGCGCTGCCCCGGGCGCGGCACCGCCCGCCCGGCCCCAGGTACCGGAGGAGAGGAGCTAAAGTTTGTCCTGGGGGGGCTGCGGGGAGGGACGGGACGGGACGGGACTGTGCCCGCCAGCAGCACATACTCGTGGGGGGGCGCGGGGCGCGGCGGGGCCGGGGGCAGCATCCCGTCGGGGCTCCGGCACGGCGCCGCTCCCGGTGCCGCCGGGCGGCGGGGAGGGGCACCGCTCCTCGGCTCGCTCCGCGCGTGAGCCGCCGTCCTCGCTGGCTGCGGCTGCGTCCCGGCGGGGCTGAGGCGGCGCGTGTCGCTGCGCTGCGGGAGCAGGCGGGGACAGCGCTGCCCCGGGGCGCCGCTTCCCCGCCGCCCGGCGCTGCGAGAGGAGCGGCCGCGCGGAGCTGGCGGCGGGGAACGGCGTGAGAAGTGCGTGCGGCCGCGCTCCCTACCTGTTGTGCCGCGCCGCGCAGAGTGGCTGCGAGCGCTCGGAAGCCTTTCCCGTCGCTGCTCGACCGGTCCCGGAGCTCTGTCGGAGGTTGCCGACTGCCTGCGGGCGCCCCTTTCTGCTGCGCTCCGTGTCCCTGAGCGGCTGCTGGGCGAACGGTTCTCCTAAATCGTGCTGCTGCTTAGGGTTGCGTTTCTTGGTGCTTGTTGTGTGACCCGTGTAGCTAAACACGTGCTCATGCCACACTCAGCCGAAGCCCCAAAAAATGGTTTTATCGTCGGCTTTTTTCGCTATGGAACCTATTTTAGTAAAAGTACCTTTCGTGGTGTTTCGGTGTGGAAACCGACTGGTATCGGTGCTGCCTCGGGGATTACCCTGGGCCGTGATGTGTTGCTAACTTGGTCTCCCTGCTCCGTGCAGCGCGGTGCTTAAGGTGGCTGAGCTGGGGACCTGTGGCTCCGGGTGTTGGTGCCCCGGCTTTTGGGAGGTAGCACACGATATCTGGGTTTGAGGCCTCAGCACAGCGCTGAATTTGGCCGTAGGGGCAGAACGGCGATTCTGGAGGGCAGAGCTTTTGGGTCCGTGCGCGATGTGCTTTAGAGAAACGTGGGAGTGTGGCAGTCAGGCACGTGGTTTGGTGGGGATGGGCTGACAGTCGGCCTAGATGGCCGCAGTGGTCTGTTCCGACCTTAGCGACTCTGTGAGGCCTCCAGGCATCAGGCTGCATAGCCTCAGCAGTGATTCACAGGTCTGTCTCTCTCAGGTGTCTTTGTAAAAGAAGCCCCAAAGGCAAGGTAAGGCATTAAACAGGAATCAAAGCGACTGGAGAGGTTTGGGTGGAGAGTGTAACGTGTACAAAATGCACAATTACTGTATCAGTTCTGAGGGCTGGTGGTGGGCAAAGAGTATCAGTAGCTATGTGTTCTTTCAAGCTGGTAAAAAATGCTTTTCGTCCTCGTCTCTTTTAGGTGTTTGTTTGAATACATAGAAGAAGATGATGACAAGCGTGCCTGGACAATTCTACGTAATTAACACCTGCTAGATGTGCAAAAGGCAATTATTGCTGTGAAGTGTTTACATTGATTTATGGGAGGAAGGTGGCCCAAGAGAGGGATGCTGATAATATCAACCCAGTGGATTAAATGCACATTTACACCTTTATTGACATATAAATTATCCATGCCAGGAACGCACTGAAACAGCTGCTGATGGAGCAATAATGTGGCACAAAGTACTGGGTTTGGATTCAGCTCTGTCATCCTTCTGTAAGGCA
The DNA here is from genome assembly GCF_016699485.2 of Gallus gallus. Lineage (NCBI taxonomy): Eukaryota > Metazoa > Chordata > Aves > Galliformes > Phasianidae > Gallus > Gallus gallus. The sequence continues at coordinate 1,919,834 of NC_052536.1, forward strand.
CGGCAATGGGATTCTGCATCTGAACTCAAATAGGGAGCAGAGGCTTACAGACTGGCTGCCTGTTAGTATAATGAGCAGTGATGGCAAGTGAGAACTTGGATGATAAAAAACATGGCTGAGGTCTGAAGGAGTTCTCTTGCTATTTTTTTAAATGACTTTGAGGTTTTTGTTGTTGTTCGTACTATGGATTTTTAGAGAAAGCTGAGAGAGGCCGGAGGAGTGTTTGTAGCTGGGAAATGGAACCTGGTTCTGAATCCAGTCAGCATCAGAAGAGAAAGCCGGTGACACATGGACTGGAAGATCAAAAAAGGGTAAGCGACAAAAGGCAGAAGGCTTCTGCTTAAATTGCTGCACGAGACGTGAGCGGCAGAAGAGCTTCTTGTAACTCCTCTGTCAATTAGAGTTGCTGCTAACTATGCTCAGCCGGCTGCAGATCTCTTTTCCTTGTTAGATATTTTCACAAAATTGTTGTCTTCCTGTCCGACTCGTTGCAGCGTATGAAGCGTATTGCAAGGAATGCTGTAGCATGAGTGAAGGAAGGGAGAAATCCCCAGAATGTTGGATAGCTGTTGATGGAGAGGCTTATAATGAAATGAGGTCTAGTGACTTTTGCTAAGTCTGGTTAGATCATTGATTTGTTGTGGCTTTCCCTCTTGCTGATATCACTAGAGAGGCTAAAAAATTGCTTTCTTGGGATCTGGCCAGTAAATTCACTGAAAAAGTGGCATGCTTGTCAGTGTCCTGGTTGTCCTGATGATAACGTTATCATTTTCGTGTAGTTTCCAGACGTGACTCTGACTTGAAACAACACAAAACACATGGTGGAACATAGGTAATGTCAGCTGGCAGAGCCTATTTTGCACAAGGGCTTTGTGGAAGCCTTGTGTGTCGAAGTGGTATTGTGTTGTTTAATGATAATTGATTGGCTATGTGTATTAAGTTGACCTAAGTGAAGTTGCCATCTTGGGAAGAATGTGGCTTGCAAACAGCTGAGACTTCAAAGTTGTTTTCTTGGCACGAGTGAAGCAAACAATTACACTTGAAATGCTTGTACTGTATATATAATTTGTGTTGTTTTCCCTGAGTGTTTGTTGATTTAAAAACAAAGAAACCCAGTCCCCCGTTTTTGGCTCTGTGGGAAGAAGAGCTTCCTTTTTGCATAGATGTGTGTGATTTTTATTGCATTTGAAATGAGCTGGAAGCAGAAATGACCACTGGCTGTTTGAGGTGGTGCCGAATATTGGTGAGGGGAGCTGTGTGTCACAACTTCTTCAAGTCTACTGCAGAACGAAAGTGGTTTTTCTGTTGCTCTGTTAGAAATCAAAACAGCCTGGAAAACTTGCAGATAGGAGATAAAATGCAGCTGTTCCTTAGATTTAAGAAGCACAACCAACTCAAAGCCCAAAATGTATTTCTGTTGTGCCAAGCACAATCTATTAGCTGATAAGCTGACAAGGTCTTCCTTCTGCTTTTTCGGGGAAGTGTTTTGGGGCCAAAGTAAATCAATAAGAGCTGAAATAAAATCCTTCTATTGATTTCATTTCAGAAAGCTGCTCCTATTTTTCCCCCCCTCCTTAAATATACAACTGTGTACTGCGTATTGTGTGCAGTGGGAAAAACATTTGGGACCTGAGACACCGAAGTATACAATAATTGTCCTGATGCATCAAGATTAATACGCAATTATGTCTGCCTCTCCTTGCTGATAGGGATAGAAGCCTACATCTCCCATCTGCTCCTGGCTCTGGGTATTTGGTGCACATGTAGTATGGGGCCTCTGAAAGTATAATATAACCCCAAGTGAGGCTCGGTGGCAGCTGGGATAACATCAATTGGTCATGCTTTGCTGACATTCATTTTAACTCGAACTCTAGCCGTCATGGAGATTATTAAATTTATAATGATATATGTAAGATCCATTTTAATGACTCTTCGTGCTTGGGTGATCTCTCTCTCACTTCTGTTTGCAAAACAAGTCTTAATAGAGTATTACATTTCATTTCCTATTGAATTTTCCAGGGAAATATTACTGAGGAAAGCTTAGCTTAGACTCATGTTTACTGGGAAAAATGTTTTTGGAATAAAATGTTGATGCAGCTTGGCTGTTATTGTGGAGTTGAGTAGTGGTATAAACTGTGATGTTCTTAAGCTTCATGTTCTTTGATTTCTGATTGGAAAAAGTGTGTGTGTGATCCAGGGCCATCAGAGTTAATCACCGGCAGGCACTTCTGGTACTGAAAAATAAGACTTGTGCTGGAAGGAAATGAGATCAAGCTCATTTTAAATCAGACAAACGCTTTCTTTTATGGTGATATATTTTATGGGTATTAAGTCAACCTTTCTTTAGTATTTTTGAAGTGCCAAGAAATCTGTGTATATATACCAGCCAGTGATGAATCTGGCATACCTCATGTAAGCGAAATAACACAGAGCTGGGTTGGCATTTGTGGTATAGAAATAAAGTGCTTCATTTTGCTTTTTTTTTTTTCTTGTAAGCATATTGCTAGATTTCTACATGATATTCTATTGATTAGAGCAAGATAACATTTAGTAATTGTGTTTATTGCATAGTGGCATGTAGCCTTGCTACCTGTTTTGTCTGGTCTCTGAGAACTAGAAGTTGGGCTGTTGGATGCTGCTGAGATCAGGAGAAGCAATTTCTTCGTGCTTTCTGTGCAGACTTCAGAAGGGCTCTAACGTTAATGTTCAGGGTACCGTGGCATCGAGCAGCACAACTTTTCTGGCTCTAGTAAGAATTACAATGCTGCACCCCATTCAACTTGTAATAGAGCAGTACAGAACTTTCCCCAAGCCTGCATTACTGTACATGGGGAAGCTGATATGTGGCTTTTGGAGGTCTAGCTGGTGCTTGTGCAGATTGATGGTTTTTGCCTCTGTCTTCTTGTAATGAAGCATGTAAATCCCATACCTAACTTGTTATCCAGATGCATATACATGGCTCCAAAACCAGATGGAGTACGTCTGGATGGGTTGTGTGAGGGAGGTGTGCTGGGTTATTATCATTATGTTTTTTTCAGTAGACTCTTTCCAGACAGGTATTGCTGAAGGAGTCTGTCCCAGTGTATTCTGGTTGATGATAATTGTGCGATATCATAAGAAAGAGATACCTCGAGAGCAGATAACGAAGTTCAAATAATGACTTTGCCTGATGTGCAGAGGCTCTCTCATATCTGTCAAGTTGTGTTGAATGACACATACATCAGAGTAAATCTAGCTTCAAAGAATGTGTTGGAGTGTTTCAGGCTAGGTGCACTGGCATGCTTCCATCCTCTTTTTGCCTGGGAATGCTAGATTAAATTCTCTAAGTCATTTGGTTGATTGAAAGACTTAGTTTTTTTTGTTGTTGTTGTTGAACAGGGTATAAATAACTAACAAAATCCTGTGTTCACCAAGACACCTCTTCATTTCCCCAGCTTGAGTGAGGCTGGTTAAGTTAAAGTAGCTTTACCCCACTGAAGAATTTATACCAGGCTCTGAGGAAGTGAAAAATATCGGTGTATCAGCGCAGCAGCTTTGCAAGAATGTAGCATCCCCTTCTAGACCGTGTGGGTGCCTTTTGAAAGCCCTGACTCCCGAAGCCCTTCCATGTGTGAGCAGTCCAACGTGAACTGCTGAATTTCTTCAAGTCAGTCCGTGCTGCAAAAACGAGCTGTGTGTGTTTGTCCATTGCACAAAGCAGGTGCCTGTCATTGCCTGTTATTTAAAAGATACAAGTAGGTAAACCTTAGAGGTTGCTTTTAATTAAAGTATCTTTATAAAGCAGGCGTGACTTTCAGATAACATACACTAGAACTCATTAGTGTGTAGGTTCCTGCACGATCCTTTAGAAATATGTTCATTATTATGCAAATGGATAGCCCCTGGCCTTGAAGTAATTGTACAGAATAAAATCTGGGCCACGATATTCTTCAAACCCTAAATAGCCAGGAACCTCATATTGGACAGTCAGATATTGCTTGTTGTGATGTCTGTGCCTGGAAGCAAGGTTGATATCCCTGAGGTCTGCTATCTATTTTGATATTCCTGCTGAAGGAAGCAGTAAGAAAGGCAAAGGGAATGGAAAGGAGGGGGAAGGAGCGTGGAGGAAATAACCTCTGTGATAAAACTGACTTATTTACTAATTTAATGCCTTATTGCAGGGCTAAGCTTACCTCAGGGGCCTTGCAGAAGGGGAGAGGCATTAGAGAGACAGACATGTATTCATCAGTGTTTATTTCCATGCACCAAGTGTTGGGGTTTTCTCTTTACTTGTCTTTTTCTCTGATGTGTTATAGTTTAGTTGGGCAGCTGTGTTGTAAGGTCACCTATGCTTGCAAATTGCACCAACTCTTAAATATTTAAGAAAAAGTAGTAGTGGCAATGTGGAGTAGCAGTAAAGCTATTGTATATTCTTCAACAAAGAGATTAAATTTGTGTTGTCTGTAGTACTGGATCTACATCTTCAAACATACCTAGTGATGCAGTTTGCGGCTTTCTAAAATGTTTCAGTGCAGACAAAGGAGTTTTGTTAGCAAGTGTGAGAGACGTGTTTCCTAGCTACGTAGTTCTCTTGGAGAAGCACTGTCTATCTGTGAATGAATTTAAGTTCATGTATTATTTTCAAAGGATTGCTAACAAGAATATCTAGAGCAATACAACCAAGTAGTAAAACAGCTGCATTACAGGTGAAAGCTGATGATACCTTTATCTCAGGTTGTTCGAGGTTACTTATGTCTACCTTGGTGTCACTGGTGGGAAACTGCTAGACTAAGCTATGTTAACTTATTCTTCCAATCTGAAATTTGATTGTGAAGCAGTATCTTACTGCTCTTAATGTTTTCTGTATCAAGCTATAATTTCCTTTTTCTTTATTTGCAGAATAAAACTGGAAGAAATAGTACATCTGTAACTCCTTCTCTTTTTTCTTTCTTCTCCTCTTTTCCTGCATCACTTTTCCCCATGAACAGTTCACTTGTATTTTCTCTTTTTCTGACAATGAAGGGTAGCCCAGAGGTAGGACAAGGCATGATCGTAGATGATAATGATATATATAATGCACTACAGGAGAGGTTGATCTGGTGCACGTGCCTAGACTTTTCTTCTGTTCCTTCAACAGCCTGCTGCAGCTTCTGATGGGAACCAGACCTGGCTTTAGGAGCCTGAGTTTGATGGGGAGAGGCTCCTGAGACATTCCTAAAGCAGTAACATTCAGTGAGAGAATGGGCTTTATTCTCTCCTTAACAGCAAACTCATTCATCTGTTAGAAAGGAGCAAACTGACTTGCACGTGAGCCTGTCCTTGCAGCATTAGGCAAAAATAGCGTGGTACTGAAGACTGTGATTCCTCTTCGTGCTAACTGGATGTGATGCGTGGATGTCTCTTGAGGCTATCACACGTTGATGGTAATAAATATGTACTCAGACTTGTGTAGCTATTTTTTCAGTGTTGTGCACTTAAAAAGATGTACTCGAGGGAGCTGAGGGGCTGGGGAATAGCTTCCAAGGCTGGATAATAGAATAAGTTGAGATATCAGTACAGAAGAGGTAAGCTTGTTATGGAAAAACCTCTTAAATAGGTGGCAAGCTAGAAACCTACGTGCTGCAAGCAGTTAGCTTGCACCATGTTTGTTTATTTTCTGAAGTCTTTCAGTTCTTCGTTGTGATGACAGCAGTGACTATCAGATCTTCAGTAACTTGGAGGATTTTGAATAAACAACGTGCATCTGATAGGAGTACTCAAAAAATGTAACGAGGCAGATGGAATTGCCTGTGTTATTTGGGTGTATTTCTCTGAATTTCCTCAATTCAAATGTCTCTTGTTGTCTTCATTGGTTTCTCTGTATTATGTCAAAGTAATTAATTTTTCAAATATCTTTGACTTACTGCTGTGATATTCACAACTTGTGAGCTTTCCTTGGGCACAGTAGGAATGAGAGGCTACAGACCAGAACACAAAACTGCAAGGCTTTGGATAAGGGAAACTGGATTGTAGTTAAACTCACTGGGAGACTGGCAGGAACTGGGCTTCTGTTTCGTTCTGTTCCATTGGCCCACAACATAAAAGCCTAGCCAGTGTGAGTTTAGTTTTTGAAAGAGCTGTGCTCTTTCTGCATCAGCCAGAGCTGAAGACTTGATCAAAATCAATATAAAATGCTAGAATGAGTGGAAGTGGCATTGGTTATCTGATAGTTGCATGAAACTGTGCTTTAATGTTAATTAGGCTGACAGCTTATGTGCCATTAAATGCAGAAAATCATCAGCAAGCACCAGGAGGGATCTTTCTTGCAGTCGTGTTTAATTATTGATGGGTTTAGGTACCTACTCCTCTCTGTTGCTGTGAAACTCATGTTAATTTCGTGTGCTGTCATAGTGCTGAAAAGCTGTTTGTGCCATGACCTGGGTGCTTTAGTCCTGGAGTTTCTGGTTTCCGTGATTACAATCTTTTTCCCTTGGAATTTGCCTTTCAAACCTGCATGGTTTCACTGAATGTGCTGACCTGGGGAGCTGAGGCTCAGCAGCAGGAGTAGCTTGTCTTTAAACTCCTTTTCCTTTAAGCTCCTCTCCTTGACTAAATAAAAGGAAGATAAGTTATACTACTTATGTGTTAGGACTGGAACAAAATCTTCATAAATATTTATCAGGTAAGAAAATAAATACATGGATGCATCTCTTTAAAGTCAAATCATAAACATAATAATCAGCTGGCAGAGGATGAAAGTTGGGTACAGGGGACGTTTTTCACCTTGTGTAGACTCTGTATGTGCTTTGAGTGTGGTGCAGCGTGTTGAGACAGTAAGCTGGATGGAAGCGTGCAAATACGGAGACTCTGTAGATAGATGATGACTTTGGGAAGAGGATGGAACACTAAACTTTGGGGGCATAGGGTCAAATATCATCCATGTTCAGTTGCTGAATCTGAAGTGAAGGTGGTTACAATGGAATCCAAATGAGGGTGAGCATACCTGACAGTTACATGACTGTTGATCCTATAACTGGGGAGGCAGCGCTGTTGATGGAAAAAGCTACCAAGTAGAAATCTGCATGGTTCTCCTGGCATTCCTGGCCCTCAGTATCTTTCTGTGGGAAAGCTCCTGAGATAATGTAAAATACTTCTGCCTACTGGACTTCTCTGTTTCTAACACAGGATAGGAATCATTTCGGAACGCAGCTTGGAGTTTCCAAATGATGGGTATGAGTGAAGATAGCAAAAAAAAAAATCCAAGTGTGCTAGTATATATTGTGGCAAAAAATGTCCTAAACACAATGTCTTGTTGGTGGTCTTCTGTAACTATTCTGTCTTGATTTGACCTGAGGATAATGTATTTTCAGCTCATTGTGGTAGCTGTTGATTGTTTTCTGTGCGTCTGAGCACCTATTTAAAGAGCAATATACCAATTCCTGATAGGTCCAGTGAATCTGGCTGGCCTTCTGGCACTGTGAGTCCAAGGTCCCCATCCCCTTTTATTTCTTCTGCCTTACCGTGATGAATCTTGACTATGTTTGTGAAGTAAGAGCTGATGGATACAAAGTGCAGAATGACTACTTGATAATCATGGCTTTGGTCCTACATTTTTTTGAGCCTCTTTGAAAAGGTGCACCTACAAACTGATTAAACATGCTGGTTAATTTCTCTTACTCGGTGTTTTTTTCAAGTAAGCTTTTAATTTATTTCATGGTTTCGGATGGGCAGGGGCAATACTGTAAAGGTTTTATGCATCCTTCTATGAACTACAGTAGCAACTAAGCTTGCAGCTGCCATAGTAAGCCTTTTCAGTAAGCATACTTGCAATGTTCAAAGCAGAGAGAATTTATTTTTCTCTTTTTGTGGGGAACATGGTTTAAGTTGGAGGGTTAAAGCTAACAGAATGGTTAACAAAGGCAGGTCTCTTCTTAGCTCTTCTGGGAGTTTGGAATAGCAGTTTCTTCTGTGAGAAAATGGTGTGCTGAAATTTTTCTACTTCAAGTCAATTCCTGTAATGAAGAGTAGTGGCAGCTTTTGTTGCCAGTTAAGATTATTAATCTAGATTGTTTTTTACATCATTACAGCTGACTTAGAATCATAGAATCGCTAAGGTTGGAAAAGACCTACAAGATCATCCAGTCCAGCTGTCCACCTGTCACCAACAGTTCTCTCTAAACCATGTCCTTCAACACAACGTCTAAATGTTCTTTGAACACCTCCAGGGACTTCTATCATCATATCTATTCTTCAATAAATAAAACGTGGGTTCCTACTTAGGATTTTTTGGTGGCATTTAAATAATGAGAGCAGTCTGACTTCTGTTTAATGACTGTCTGAAGACTTTTTTAATAATGTAGTGTCTTTTCTGCAGATAGTGTCAAAGGTAAAATAAAATGACTGTGTTTAATAGGCTGGTTTTATGATTCTATGATTCTTCAACAAATAAATCAAAATAAAATTGTAGACTCCAAGATCTTAACAGTTGTGGGTCTACAGTCTATGCACGTTGTCAGTCATATTGCGCTGCAATGTGTGCCATGTAACTGTGAGCTTACTACAGCTACAAACCCCCTTGAATTAAAGGCTTTCATCAGGCAGACCTCAAGCATCTGACACACTGCCTCGTATTGAACTCTGGAAGCCAACAACTGTTCATAACTATTGGCGATAACTTAATATCCATGTGTTGTTTTTTTTTTCTTGGCTACTTTCCCAGATTCCATAGTGACGAGTAGTCATCTTTGCAACCTTTCACATTGTTGGCTGTGATTATCAATGTGTTGTGCGTGCTTTCACTGCATCAAATACCAATTTTTTGTTATTAGGAAAAGAATATCTAATTAAGGAGCTAATGCAATTCATTTTACACACTGTAATTTAGGTATTGCTTTTGGAAAAGAGTAATGAGTGGTAGTGTGCTGTAGGATTTTATAACGTTGTGGGAGTAGAATATTAAGTTGTTAATTTCATTGATAGCAGCTTCCTATTATAGTGGCTGAAACATGATCGTATGAACATAGAAGCATATTGAAAAAGAAATTACCGTGAGGAAGAAAAACTTTACAGTCAGTAGATGCCTCATATACTCTTTTTAATGACAGATAGCAAGAACTTGTAAAAAAAGAAAAAGCAAGGTGACTATAGTTCAGAAATCTTATTTTTGTAGGCAAAACTGCATGAAATTGCCAGCGTATGCTGATAAGCACAGAATGCTAGATGCTAATCTTTTAGGCATTGTGTAGGAAATGTAAAACTGATGATTGGAAGTTGAGATGCATAGTATTATCATAGTCGGGTACCTTTCATGTAATTACACTTCATTCAGTTGCTATAGTATTTCTTTTATTGATGACACGTAACCTGAAGCTGTGTTTTTTTTCCCTTTCTGAAGGTGCTGGAGCAGATTGCACCTCAGGGTATCTCCGCAAGATAAGCAATATCTAGGATGTAAAAGAACTGAGCTGTGAGTTGCTAGGTCATCTGTAATGAATTTCCACACCAGAATTTTTATGAAACAAAGTTAATAGCTTTTCTGCTGTGTGCATAATTGTCTTCTAAACTTCTTTACCTACTGGATTCCTAGGGATTTTTAGTGTTTTGACATTTGCACTGTTTGTTAATGCAGAACCTGTAGTTTCATGGGTTAGATAATATCTGTGTACATATTAATTTCTATTCACGTGGCTAACGCCTGACACATTTAATGGGTATTCTCTCTGGTTTGTGTCACGGTGACTTCATTAACCATGTTGAATTATGCTGTAAATGTTTTCTGGGCCTGTTGCTTTTAGTGCTCCATGGGGAATTTGCATTGCAATTGATAGGGATCTGAGTGCAGAAAAGCTGCTTGAGTGGGCATCATCTGCTATTTCAGGCAGGCAAGCTTCAGTGGTAGGGGGAGATATATATATGTGTGTCCCCTATACATAACTGCTAATGTACTGTTGGGGCAATCAGAGGGACAATTACTTTGGGGACATACTGGTTAGGTGAGAGAGGGGTTGTGTTTACTTTCCTGCAGTGGAGATTTTTCTAATCCAGAAAACCTCCAGAAAACCAACTGAGAAAATGCAGAAACTTTTCAGTAGGATGGAAGGATATGGGATAAAGATGGGAGGGATGTAAGGGCCGTGAAACAGGATTGTGGCTGAGAAAAGACAGCCGTGACTTTCTTTTGCACATTCCTCTCTCGTGTTTTGAGCCTACTTCAAAAACCATACTAAGCTGACGTCTTGTAAAAGGTTGTTCTAACTGTGCTGGGATACGTGCTCAAATAAAGCTGGAGAAAGAAAGGAAAATGCATTGCACAGAGGAATGAGGTAGGGGTCTCATTAAAAAGGATGAAATTATTCACTATTACATTGAGCGTTTGGTTGTGAGCTGTATTTCAAAGTGTATTCATGCAAGGAGAAGGAAAAACTGTTCAGGTGCTGAACAGCTTGTGTCTGCATTCTGTTTTATTCCACAGCCTTCACCCTTCTATATGTCTAAAGAGAACATATGATGTCTGGGATGAGGACTCCCTCATCTCTCTGTGGAAAGGCACCCAGCACACTTGTGCCATCGACACACGGTGATGATTTTTGCCACGGTCTTTCTGTCCGTAAAGATCCACTGTTGTTTTTGTGATAGCGATACTCTGCGATCCTTCCTTTTCTGTTGAGAAATGAGGAGCAAGAAACTTGGCCCAGAGCTGCAGTTTCTGGGTGTGCTGTTTCCAGTTATCTGCATGAGGAAGGTGAGCTGTGCTCACACTGTATTGCACCAGCAGTCCACCCAGGGCTGAGAAATGAAGCACAGCAACTGGTGGAAAAGAAAGGAAGAAGATGACTAATTGCTTCAGTAGTTGACTTTCTGTGGATGGAAGGAGTTTGTAGTCTTTTCACAACTGAGCTTGTATTCTTGTATGTTACTGGAGGCTGCTAGTACTCATGGTAAGGCCAGTGTTATTTCCCTGAGTACTTGTAGCTCCTGTGTGAGAGTCAGGCTTTGCCTTTTCTACCCTGAGTTTCAGTATGTGATCCACTGAACACCTGTTGGTTTAAGTTCTGGTGATTACGTTGTTACACTCTAAAGAAAAATGATATTTTCTTTTCATTTTGGGCCTTGAATAAGGGGCTTTATAATGCACCATATTCCTTCTGGACTTGTACTTGAAGTACCCTTGCAACTCCACACCCAGTGTAAGATCCTACAGTATGCAGAGATAACACTGAGGAGAGCAATGTGCAGGGCTTTGGCCACATGCTTGCTGAAGACTTGCTCCTCTGCAAAGAAGAAGATGATTTGCCAGAGAATGCCAGGCTTTTCCAGGGCTGTGTTTCCAAAGATGGACGTTTTCCAGCAGTACAGTTGCTTGCTGTTAAGAACTTGGAGGTGAGGACTGAGGCACAGAATAACATGAAGAATCCTGTGATTTTTCAACCACAAAACACTGCAACGTTTTTCTATCAGAAACATTCAGATTTCCATCACATTCCTTAGAGAGGGATGCTGTTTTGCACAGGAACAAATCTTTAAGTGGTTTGGAAACCAGAACTGGCCAATCTTACTGCCTAAGCAGATTGCTCCGTGGTCACATTGCTTCAAATATGATGTGAGGAGGTCCACTGTTCTTGTCCTTTGCAGATTAGTAGCTTGGACTGAAATATTCCTACTGAGTTGAAAAGATTCTCTATCCGTGAAGGAATTGCTAACCTGTGATATTGATTCCAACAGTTTGAAAATAATAAAAATATATTTGGCTTCTCAGTGCATTCTTGAGGTTGGTGTGCTGCTACTGGAAGACGAGCATGGCTGCTTGCCAATCTGACCCTTCAGGGTCACCTTACAAACGTATGTGCATTGCTGTTATTGCACAATGTAAGGGAATCCCTTCTAGTACCGTGAGCTCGGCTGAAATGCACGCTGGCAAGGGCGTGATGGACAGGACAGGAGCTGGAGAAGAATAAGTCTTATTATGGAGGGTTTTTGACTTGCTTAACCTGTGTGGTTGGTAGCTGAAATACCTGTCTTAGGCCCAGAACAGCCTGTATGACTCGTCCTTGAATATGCATCTTGAAATGTAGACAAAAAAACTGAGTCTTTTAATGAATGCAGGCTTTGATCATGCACTGTCATAATGTTCCCCACCAGACGCCTGTGGCTGTGCTTTGCTGCTTTAACATGCGGTCCTCACTCCTCTGTTGTTGAGTGATAAGGTCTGGAATTGTCAAAAGGCCAGACAACATTGCCACAATTGTACATCGCTAGCAGATAGCCACAAAAAGTAGTTCCTGGGCCATCTGTTGGGCTTCTTGGTGCAGAACTCGGATGTTTTGAGATGAAGTTAGAAATTCTAACCTTCAAAGTGTTTTTTTAGATTCTGTCTTAGTTTTACTAGATCACTTTTCTAGGGTTTTGAATGATGTTAATAAGCAGTTCTGAGCAAATATTTTTTGAAGACTTGGTTTCTGTGAACCTCCATGTTTTCCAGGAGTTGGAGTATGAATACTAGAAGACTTTCTGTCCTATGATCATTGCTGGAAGTTCCTTTATTAATTTATTATTATTCAGGGGGTGAACCAGAGAGAGAATTAGTGGGGATGTGGTCCAGATTTTCAGGTTCCAGCTCTTCCGTGGGAAGGTTGCTCAATGTGAAATAGTATTAGCATATAGCTCAATGTAAAGCCTTGAGTTCACTGTTTGTGCATACTGTGTGCCATAGGCTCTTAAGCAAAGTAATAAGAAGCTTGGGTTAAAACATCAGTGTGCTGTGCTATGATGAGTTTATGAGGGCTCACTCATACAAATGTTTTAGATCAATATTTTCCTTATTGAGGTCATCTAGGTGGTAACATAAGGTTTATTAACAGAGGAAAATAGTAAGCAACTCTTACAGATATTTCCCAGAAGTATGTTGTGTGTCCTTAATGTTTTCACTTCAAATCTAAGGCATAATAATTCTCATACAGCTCTGAATCAGGCATGGTGCCGGCCAAAGTGGAAGTGGAGCTGTGCAGTAAGTGCAATTACCTGCAGATGTGGCTGGCAGTCTGTGCGTTGAAATGCATCTATTTCTGCACGTATCGATGGAAACATGCATGATTCATGAGGATGGGTCAGGGGAAAGAATTAAACAGCCAAGTAGAAAATGAAAGGGATATGTTTATAGCACGCTGGACAGGGATGTGTATATACACATGTACTTCCAAATTGTGCAATCTATATGTATAAAACACCCTAGTCTTTCATAAATATTTGTATGCTTAAGCCTATCATTTTGGTTTAAAGTATGTAATCTACCATAACGAATACATTTTTAGACCTTGGCAGGCCTTGCCAAATGATTACTTTGACCAGCTGTTCTCACTACTGAAAGAGCTTTACATTTAATAAATAAATAAAAATCACAGCCTGTTTCCTCGCTTGAGTGTCACTGGATGACTTGGACAGTTGCTCTGTAATTAGCTGCCTACTCATTTTAAAGGTTATAGTTGCAGTGAAAATAATGCATTTGCTCTTTGAGTTGGTGAGGAGAAGGCAGCTATCTGCAATCATGTAACCCAATATAGATGTAATAGACAAATATCATCAAATCTAGTATTGTTAATGTAAGTTTGCCTAAGTTTCTGCTGCACAGTCTATTTCTTGAGTATTCTGGGTATTTATTTCCATTCTTTTTATTTAAGGGCTGACCCTAAAGCAGAATGTGCCATGGAACCCACTTATGTGATAAAATGCAGTGCTGGTGTGCTATGACCTCTTCTTGATTTGTATTTGTCAGTGAGAGATGATGGGGGGTGATTTTAGTTGTGGTTTCCTGCAAGTCTGTGGCTTTTGGAACCTTCCACCATGATAAATTAAACCTTGATTTTCAATATTAGCCCCAGCTGTGCTAGCGTTCATTGAGAACATGATGAGCATAATTGGAAGTGTAGGGTTAACACTCCATTTTCTAAGCTTCTAATGAAGGTCTACTGTGTTCTCAGTGACCGAGAACAAACCCAAAGTTTAGAAGGTTAAAACAAGTTTTTTTTTGTTTTTTTTTTTTTAACAGCAGTCATCAATGTATATAGTCATGTTGTGAAGTTTGTTTATATGAATGTACTTTAAGTGACTGAGTTGGAGAAGTCTCTCTACACTAGGTCTGCCTTGGTATAGGCACTTCAGGGCAAAGAATATTGGTGTGGTAACTTCCTATTTCCAAATAGTTACCCTTGTCTTCCTGCTGATACTGATTTTTGTTGCTGGTTTTTTATTTATTATTTCTGGTGTTCTCTGTGCTTGTGTCAGCACAAGTATGAGCGTTTCAGATAAAGAGGGTTTGTGAGCATCTTGCCTATGGGAGCATTGATAGCTTTGCTAATAGGGTGTGCGCGCCCTTCCTCTGGATAGAAAAACACGCTGGTGGCCATTTGAAGAGATGGGAGGATCTGAAAGATAGAGCCAACAGTCACTAGCTGTAAGTCCAGAAAGTAAACCTAGAGGGGAAATGGCTTTGGCACTTGGCACGTTTTCCTATGAAGTATCTTGTGCTATAACATGGATTTACTGTTAATACGTGGATCTGTCTGACATGCACAGAGATCTGGGGACTGTTTGGATTTAGGTTGGTGTGTGTGAGCACTGACTTGGCTCCCATGTGTTTGTTTGCTGGTTGCAGTTGCAGGCACGTGTTTGCGGTGCGTTGCTGTGGGTTGAACAGCTGTAGCTGATGAATGAATTTTAGCTGAGCCTTTCACAAAATGTGCTCTGTCCAGCTGTTGGCTGTTGCAGCAGCCTGTCCTTGGTCACAGCACCCATACCACAGTGTTAGCTGAATGCAGGTTGTTCCACATACTAGATGTGCATCTCATCCCACATCTGGTTTTCACCATGAAGAGGTAGAGAAGCAGTCATACCCAGAGCTTGCATGCTCAGCAAAGAGCTCTGCAGAGATGTGGGTTTGGCACTGGTGCATCCTGCCGGCTTCTTGCAGCTGTGTGTAGAGAGGACAGCTCTGTTCCAGAAGCTGTGCCCATGGACATGCTACATCTGAGCTGTTATCTTGGAGGGGCTGAGGAGCAGTCAGTCCATTATTTATCGTCGTGCTTCTTTTTCTCTGCATGAATGATGTCATGCCAAGCATATAACGAATCTGTCCATCCTGTTGGCTTAGGCAGAAATAGAAACAATACAAAACCTGTCCTAGCTGAGGCTTGCCCCCTGCAATGAGTAAGACCTCCTTACCCCACCTGTGACGAATCTTCCCCCCACCCCTGCCCTGTACTTGATGGGGATAGGAACGCATCTCTTCCTTCCTGGGCGTCTCTTCAGATGGAAGTGCTGCTCTTTTGGTAACTGACACCAGTTAGCTGGCTGTGGGACAGAGCCAGGCCTTGAAGGTAATGAAAGGATCCCAGTTTCACCTGCTAAAGCGTTTCCTTTGGCACTGTCAGAACTGCATGGGTGCATTTATGCATTTTTCCTTCCTCTCTAACAACAGCTGAATTATGAATTTGAAACACTTTCAACATTCACCTTTGCACGGCAGTGACTTTAAGCAGGGTAAGTGCCCTACTTACTTCTGTCTTTATGCTGATTTATGACAAAGCGCGTTTCTGTTTGGCATAACTGAGGACTTGAAGATCAAATGCATAAATTCAAGACACCTTTGCAGCTGCTCTGAAACTTTGTAATTGCAGTTGCTCCGACTCTGAGCTAAAATCATTATTTCTTCTCACAGGAGTTAAAGAAGCTTTGCTAGTGGAAAAAACCTTGAGCAAAGCAATATAATTGGTTTGGCAGCCTGGGGTCTGTTATTTAGCAAGCCTTCCCAGTAATGCTTTATCTACAGGATAGATCCCGAATGAGAAATGAATAATCCTTTGTGTAAACACAAACAGATACTGCGTTATCACTGAGTGCAGCTATTCTCATTTAGTGTGTTGCGTCTGAAATCCAGAATGGAAGATGAAAGCAGCAGATAAAGCTGAGCGTTACCAGCAGCTTATGACTAAAAACGTTAACCGCGCACCGTAATAGTCAAGGAAGGACTGTAAATAATAAGGGTATAAAGAGGTAAAGATTAAGGTAAAAAGAAAGTAGAAACAAGGGACCTGGTACTAACATCAGGAACATGCAGTGCTGCTGCACTGTGCTTCTAAATATCTCCCTTTGTGTGCGCATGGCCCAGACAGATATGCAGCAAAGAGCTGCTGGGACTGCTGCTGCGAGATGGTGCTCGAGGGCTCAAAAATCTGTGGGGGGCAGGAGGGGAAGCATTGTGATGCTGTTGTAGATGAGGATTTATGGCTGGAAGCTGAGCTTAGCTTTGAGAATACTTGAGTTGTTAGCGCTGGTGTCCAGCTGTGTCCAGTGGCTTAGTATCCAGCTGGGTGAGTTGGGTGGTCTGGGGAGGGATGGTTTTACCTGAGGTGTGGTGGGGATGGAGGTTTGACCCTTGATGGGTATGCTTCTGGTGGGCCTTGATGGGTGAATTCAGTCTTCCAGGTAGTCTTCCAGTCTTCCAAACATCTCAAGCTTAGCCATCTCTCAGAACTTTCCGTAGGTGTGTTGGTAAAAGCAAATGACAGCAGGTTCTCCTTCGCAGTAACCAGTAATCAATGGAGCTGTAGATCAGACACATGGCAGTTATGGCACGCAGACTGCTTGGAGTAATTGCATTGTGTTTTTCCCAGTTCCTTTGAAGTAGTTCTTTACCTTTAGTGTAATGTTATGTCACTGGAAGAAAGGGTATATTTTATTATATTTTTTAACTTAAAAATCAATATTGTAGCACTCAGGTTATTTTTTTTTGCCTTCAAAATACTGGTAGGACTAAACACTTTGCAGGTCAATGCATGGACAACAACTGCTGCTTTCATTTTGCTAAGGAATGGAACTAAGAAAAGCTACTTTACATTCAGGATATTTCAAAGGATGAGTTTCATGCATTTGTGGTATTTCTTCCTGAATTGAACGTTGGTGTGAATACAAGAGAGGTTGTAGATTAGATATTCAGTATAATTATTGAATTAAAGAATGTTACTTTAATTTTTTGGAAGAACTTGAATATTTGTACTTATTTGTTTGCCAGATAGATATACAATCATTGCATTAAAAGTGAATGTTGGAGAATGGAAAGAGAAAACAAAAGTAGAAAATTGAGCTACTGCCTGTATCTTGATCGTGGTTGGTTTCTGCTGCTGGAAGCATACTTGAAGCCCACCTCCAATTTCTGAATTAAAGTAAAAAAGAAATGACACGGTAAGAAAACTCTCAGCAGAAGTTCTATGTTTGTCTTTTGCTCCATATTCTTGCTAAGAACTGGATGCTCCAGTATCCTTAAATCAGGATGGAGGGAAAGGGACGAGTACGTATTTTGGATGAAACTCCTAGCAGCTCT
Organism: Gallus gallus; assembly: GCF_016699485.2. Lineage (NCBI taxonomy): Eukaryota > Metazoa > Chordata > Aves > Galliformes > Phasianidae > Gallus > Gallus gallus. The sequence continues at coordinate 1,937,163 of NC_052536.1, forward strand.
TGTTTATGGAATAGTTGTGTCAAAAATACAAACTTCATTATCAGTAACGATAATTGCTGAAAATTGCTTGCTCTCAAAATAACTATTACCACTTGGCTTGAAATCTATTGGCAAATATCTCTAGCTACTTAAGATCAAAATAGCGCTTAATGGGTTTAAGTAATCGATAGTCTCAAAGACTTCTGAAGATCTTAGCCCATAAAATATTCATAGTTTATGTTTGTCTTTTAAGAATCTGCTCAGATTGTTAACACATTGCAAAGTGCTAAGTTTGCAAAGTGCTTCTATTAAACGATGTTAAGATGCTTACAACAAGTACAACATGTTTGTTTTATGTATCGATGTAAATAAATGCTATTTCCATTCTCTTGAAGTATGTAGTTACTTTGAAGCTCAATATAGAGTGTGATTTGCTGACAGACTCATTTTATTGAAGGATGGAAAGCACACCTTTTTGAGTCTTTACATTTGCAATCACGTAATTATTTCTCACCTAAAATTTGCTTGGGCACGTGACACTTGTTAGGTGGTTGAGGTGCTGTGAAATGCATTAGTGGGACTGCAGATTGATGGACGGTGGGTATGTTTCTGAAACAGCCCAGCAGCTCTCTGTTATTAACTTGTTTCACCTGCCCAGCATTTCAGTAGAAGAGGAATTTGAGGTGAAGCGTGCCTGCTCCTTAGATGCCCGAAAAGAGAGGGCTGCACTATGGGACCGTGGTGCTAATACAGCAACTTTGATAGAATGGTAGAATCATTAAGGCTGGAAAGGTAGAATCATTAAGGCTCTAAGATCCCCGAGTCCAACCCCAGCCCCACCATCCCACTGACCATGTCCCTCAGTGCTGCATCCCCACAGTTCCTGGAGACCTCCAAAGATGGTGACTGCCTCACCTCCTTGGGCAGCAGTGCCAGTGCCTCACTGCTCTTCTGGAAAAGAAATGTTTTCTGATATCCAGCCTGAGCCTTTGTTGCTGGCAGGCAACTGACAGAGTTTGACTCTGCAGCTCTTCAGTTATGGCTATTGGGAATGGTAATGATCTGCTGCAGTTGCTGCGTTTGCTGTATTTTGTAGTCCCCGTTCTTCCTTTTCCTCCCATTTTGGTTAGTGCTCTTCTAATTTTAACGTTGTAACTTCCTGTCCTTCAGAAAAGTGCTGTGCCTGAGTAGCCCAGGGATAAGTTCCCTTCTGGCTGCAGAAGAGCAAGGGCAGCCCGGGCAGACGAGGGAGGGCTCGTGTCCAGGAGTATCATTCTTGGTTTTAAGTACACAGCTTTGGTTCTGGCCCCAAGTATTGACATCAGCGCTGCAGGGCAGTATGAAAGGCATTATATATTCAAAGGAACAGCTTTTTTTGCTTTTGTTGGCCTTCTCCCTGAAGAGTAATACATTTATAAAATGCTATTCTTGACTACATCCTAAGCTGGTATTAAGTTTCTAGGCACAATAAAAATAGTCAATAAACTCTTTGCTTTAAACTTTCCTGCTGTGCTTTCTGGGAAGGGAAGTGCAGGGTTCTTGTGGTAGGTGGGTTTGTCTCCTTCCTGTGCTGAGCTGGTGTTGTTTTTGCCTCAGATGAGCTGGGCCAGTCCCTGCTGTAGCCAACTGGAAAAATCTGCATTACATTTCTACAGCAACTAGGCCCTTATAGTGCTGGCTTGCAGCTGGAGCACTCGTGATAAACATAACAATGGCTTTAAAAAAATTGCTGGTGACTTGTCTTTAAGCCTGTATGAATACCTGATGTGAGAGTGTTCTGAAATTCATTGTATGTTTTTGAAAATGTAGTAGATGTACGGGGTTAGTACAGAAGAATGGGCAAAAATTAACTACAGCAAGGAGCCTTTTACGATGTGATTGTGGACTGGTATGTATTCAGGCTTACTTGTCCTTTGAAAAGGCAGAACCATAAAGGTGAGGAACGGGGGGAAACAGAGCTTGACTTTGTCAGGGGTGTGCTTGAGTCTTGGCTTGGTTGCCTTACAGCTGTGCTCTTGGATCAATGAACACAAACGCTTCAAAGTGACCTTTCAGCACCCCGTGCCCAGTAAATGGGGCTGGCTGCACCTTGCTCAAGTCTTCATTGTCTGCCGGAGACGGAACATCATAAGGGTGTTTTTGTTCTTTATTTTCTACGTGCATAAACATTCAAGGGGAAATTGCTATTGATTGAGAGAGCAAGATCCTTCTATCTGGTCAGCTTTCTGCATTACTTTAACAGCTATTTTAGTCATACAGGCGGTTCTGGTTTAATAGCTTCCCTGTCTTCATCCTCTGTACAGTAAATGAAAGTGATTATGATATTTTTGGTTCGTTGGTACTCAAGTGCTTTCAAGGTGGAACTGACGGCTTGGGAGAATAAAATAAATCCACAGCTCTGGATGGACATGGAGTGTTGTAAGACCTTTGCTTGGAGCATATGATATGGAAATGCTCCTGATCTGGATGGTTTAAGCATACCAATGGTCAGAAAGTCAGTATCTGTGCAAAAAAAAAAAAAAAAAAAGGAAAACAAAAAAGTGATGAAGTGACTTGTGTATTTTGGGAGCTCCTGTCTTTCAAGTGTCACCTACATACAGGTAGATTTTTTTTTTCCTGGTGGCAGATTGGTCCTGCTATCCAAAAGGCTCATTAAGCTTTATTTTCCTTCTTTGGCAATTGCATGTTGAATGGCACTTGAATAGGAAAGCTGAGAGGCTGTCCCATCCATCCCTTGAGCATGGTGGATTGTCAGTGGTAGTCTGATGTTGGAAACCATCATTCCTTGGCCATGCAGCAGTAATTATGCAAAGCAGTGTGATTAGCTTGTTGGGAGGCCTCCTGGGCAGGGTGCTGCCGGAGGCTGGGAGCTGTGCTGGGAGGTACTGGAGGACAAAGGCTGGGAAGGGTGTATTGCTTGGCTGAATTGCTGCTTGATGTCCTACATGCATGTTACAGAAGTGAAATAGATTAAATAAAGCTAATAGATTTCCTTCCTTGTGTATTCCCTTGTTTCTGACTGCAGAGAAAACATCTTTTTTTGGCATGTCATAGTAAGCACTGCAATCACGCCACAAGCAGTTTTTTAATTAAAGTTACGAAATGAAATGCTTCTGCCTTCCTATTTTGAGATCTCTTCCTTCCTAGCTGTTCTGACTTACCTGTACAGTGCTGTCTAATGCTTAGCATCACCTTAATCTTAGCTCATCTGCTGCAAAAATCCTGTTGTCTATTGGGAGGCTCTGTGCAGAAGGCTTACATTCGATGTCTCACTAAATATTTAACATTTAGTCTCGGTGGTTTAGCTGGATAACTGTACATACCCAATTTTGTCTCCATTCTGTATTATTTTTAACCACCCAAGCTTTCCTTGATAGTGCTGCGTATTTCACTTACACTGCTTTTCTTCGTGCATTTTCTGATGCAGATGCATAGGCAGTTGCTTGAGTCTCTGCTCTGCTGTCAAATCCTTCTGCTAGCCTGTCTGGCTGATGAGAATTTACATCAGGCTCCTTCAGTGTTTGTAAATAGCCTTGATGTAAGTCATGTCACAGGAAAAATAACAAAAAAAGATCCTGTATCGAGTGCGGTCCTGATAAGATTGGTACATCCCTACATCAGTGTAATTTAGAGAAATAGCTCTTGTGAATAGAATTTCAACTAAACATCCCCATGGAAAAAGGGTAGTTAAATTAAAGTGCTGTTTAAAAGGGAATAGCACAGAAGGCATAGAATATGAATGGAATACTGTAACGGAAAACGAAGCTAATTGTGGGGAGCGCAGTGTAAGCGATAAGGTTCTGCTTTGGTTTTGTCCCTACCTGTGTGTTTGAATTGTATTCAAAACTTCAGTTTTACCTCATGTGAACTTGATGCCAAGATAAATAACACCACGTCTGTGTAAATGTCAGAAGTCAGTTTGACCATAAAGGTTAATCTTAAGAACTGTTACAGTGCAAGGTGAGGAGGAAAAATAGTGTCTACACAAAGCATTGGTAAAACTGCAGAGTCCTTAATTCTGGTATTTTGTTTCTTCTTTTTTTCACTTTTTTACTTGGATGTTCTCATCTATGCAGAGAGGTGCCATGAATCCTTTGGGCTGTGAAATAAACCTTTTTGCTGTACCTTAAACAAAGCGTGATTTCTCTCCCCCCATTTTAACACCAGGTAATTGACAGGTCCCAGATTTGCCTAGGTGGGTTGGGAGCTGTGTGAGATGGGGACCTCTGAGAACAACCTGTGGAGAACATCTGCAGTGAGAGCAAACGTCCTTCGTGCCTGCTGTGATGGACAGTTTGCGGCTGAACATCGCATACATGAGCAAGGATGGATGTGGCTGAGAGCTGCTGTGATGTGTGTGCCACCCAGCCAGCTCTGCTTTGTTCTTCTCCAACCCTGGTCACTGCTGCTTGCTAATTGCAATTGGTTCCAAAACGTTAAAAGGCCTAAAAAACACCTCTAGCAGAAGAGCTATGAACTTGAGGCTTGAACACATCACCTTCAGATGGGGGTTTCTTTCTTACCACCTGGATGATGTTTGGCTTTGTCATCCTCGTCCCTCAACTAGGCGTGCTCAAGGCTTTAGAATTAATAGTGTATTGAGCTAGCTTTCCATACGATGGCCAATGGGAAACACAGCATCTCAGCTGGATGTGAATATTTCAGCAAATACCAATTTAAGGCACTCCAGGAATCTTTTGATATCCTGCCAGTTCAAAACATTTTTATCTAATCTGCTTTAAAAGGAGCAGTTTCTTAACATAATGATTTTTTTTCTTAATAGAAAATCTAGGTAGAAACACGTGTGCAGGGACTCCTTGCTGTCCTTTGACTCTGTTATTGATTTATTTATCAACGGAATGCATCCAGCACATCCTGTCTTTGCTTCTGTGTCATGTTTGTGTACTCCCATCTCTTCCTGGCTTTGTACCACCATCAACACCCTTTGCTTGGAAGGCTGGCCATGTTAGTGCCAGTCTCAGCCTGAACCTCCATGAGGTTACATCTGTGACAGCCAGGTGTTTGCAGAGGAGAAGGCAATGGCTACGTATGTAGCAGCATGTCATTCTTTAGATGTAAACTCACAGCTTGGGTGCACTGGGGAAATGGCTCTTTGCAGCAAGCTGAGACAAGGTGCCAGCAGGACCCAGGCTGCCAGCAGCAAGCTCTGACTGCTTTCACAAATGGGAATCAGGTTTGAGAATCCAGGTCTGCTCTGTTGGTCTGAAGGATCCCAAAAGCTTTAATTGTCAAAGGCAAGAGTGAGTAGTGAGGCTGACAAGCAAATGGCAGCTGGCATCTTGCAGAATGGCATTGACAGCTTGCAGTATCCATCTCCTTAGTTCTGTTTGGACACTTCCTTGGTTTCCCTGGCGAGGAACAGAGATGTGGCTGCAGAGGATGTTTCTAATCATCAGCTTCCTGGAGTTGTTCACGCCATGCCATGCAGAGTGTAAAATCTGAGTGGTAGCATCTTATTGCCCTGAGGACAAATAGGTGATGAAGGAGCTGACGCTTGATTGCCATGTATGTGTCCTGTTAAGCTTGAGGAATTGGTTTCTCCCCTCAAGCCGGGGGCCTTCTGGGGTCCCAGCACATCCTCCACTGAGGCTGTGGAGGTGGCTGGTATTTAAACACCCCAAAACAGTCTCTGATGTTCTGTCCTGCTGTGATGTATATGCTTTCTAGAAGCCAGTCCTGAATCATTTTTAGGCTTCATGGAATATATATTTGAAAGAACACGTCACTTAACTCCTTAGAGCTGTCACGTGAACTTCCTGTCCTAATCCGATGCAAGAAACAGGAGGTGGGAAACGAGATGGGGGTGTGTGTGATGAGTTGTGCTCCTGTCCTGTAGCTCCTTAATGCATCGTTTATTTTTGGGAATCCAGCAGTGTTTCTGAGTTGCATGGTTTTCCCAAACGGGAGGCTTAGCAGAGAGCGTGGGAGCAGAGGTATCTGCTAGGCCACAGCTGCTGCTCCAGGTAATCTGGAATGCTCTAACCCAGCTCTCCCAAAACAGTGCAGCAGTTTTCACTTCATCATCTCCATGATGAGTGCTGGGAGGGCATTCTGGAATGTAGTTTAGAGAGAAATAAGATGTATTGAACGTACTGGGTGTGCTGCAGCTCAAGCTTCATTCAGTCACTTCTGCCTTTTTCTCCTTTGTTTACTTGAACTTTTCTCTTTCAGATTTTTTATAAATGAAGATGATTCAATCATGAAAAGTCCCGAGGCTTGTGAAATCAGTTTTTCCAGATCCAGGATTTTGGAGCTTTGGGCAAATATGCTTTTCCTCCAGTTGGATAGCTTGTATGAGAACCTCCCATGCCTTTCCTTTGTTGTGATTTAATAGATTTGGGAGTTTAGAATCGGATTTTAAGAGGAAAATCAAATACTACCTTTAATAAAGCCATCAGCTTTGGGGAGAAATTGTGTGTGCTAAATGTCATGGAGCTCACTGTCGTGTGAATGCAATACCGGTGTAAATGAGCGCTATCTCGGTGTGAAATTGAACCTTTCCTTTTGGCCTATTTATGCTTTTTTTTTTCCAGCAAAATTCCTGTCTGAGCTAGGGCTGCTGCTGTATGACAGAGTAGCGGCTGGGAGGATGCAGGCAGCTGACATAACTTATGCCAATCTAGGTTCCCAGGGGATAAATGCTCAGCTGGTGTGAATTACCACAGCTTCGTTAGAGCAGTGAGTGCTGTCAGGCTGTCCCCATCTGATGGTCCAGCTCGGTGGCTCAGCCCTCGTGTGCACGGACAACACACTCAGTGTGGCCCTTTCAGGCTCCTCGGGCCTCTACAGCCCCAGAAAGGGCATTGCGAGGACTTACTTGGATTGCATGGCAACAAGGCAGAGCAGTGAGATGCTGCATTGCCTCTTCTGGAAGTTCACGTGTGCCCTCTGCACTGTGTTCCGTGCTGCTCAAGGAGGAGCGGGCCGAGATCTAATCCAGCTGGAGCTTACACGCCTAGGTGAAGCGTTCCCCCACGGAGGACGGGCTGAGGGCTCACCCACAGAGCTTTCCCATTTCTCCTGGAAGCAGAGGGAGCCGGAGAGGCGCGGCGTGCTCCGCTGTGATAGCGTAATGCTCTTACGGAGCTATTTGTATCGCAAGCTGCTTTTGCAGGCTAATTAGACGTGCAGAATTTGCAGATTTTGCCTTATTCAGCTTTTAATTAACTCTGTGTAATAAGCTGTAAGCACGTTAATACCAACAAAATACTCGGTATTGTATTGGTTAATATTCAGATGATAAAGCCTGAAGTATTGTTTTCACACAAAGGCGGCTCAAGCTACAAATAATGGGAATCTCTTTTATGAAATTGGAACACACGTTTGGAATAATCCTGCGTTTTCAACAGCAGATCTCCAATAATAAGCCTGTAACCCAAGGTCGTCGTGTGAAGTGTTTTAATATTGCATGCGTATTCCTAAGTTTATATTTTTAAAAATTGATAGATTCATTTGCATTCCCGAGCTTGGACAGATGGTGTGATCTGTAACAAAATACTCCGCAGAATACTAAAGAGGATCATTTCGGCACCTATCCCTCTAAGCCCATTGCATCCAAAGAGCGAGGGGGAGCTTTCAAGATGAAGGATGCTCAGACAGACCTTCCAAAGGCCGCAGTGCTGCCTGGCATCCGCAGGCACCGGGCAGCTGGGAGAGCTGGCTGCAGGATGGCTCCCGGAGGAGGTGGGTCCTCCTCCACCAGCAGCTGCAGCCTGGGGGCAGTCTGTGCCGTGCATGGTTGGAAAGCACCAGCTGAAATGGAGCCCGCTCCTTCTTCTGTTGGAAAGCCTTTCCATGTGAGCTCCTGTCCTGCCACCAGAGCTCCCGAGCCACCCGTGTGTACTGAACTCATGGCAGAAGAACGTTGTAAGGGTCCTGCTTTCCTGTCTTTCACTTCGAAGAAAAACCTTTGTAAAAAGCCCTACTAATTACATTTTTATATTCACTGCTCAACTTGCTCTAGCGTGGCTTGGTGCTTTTTTTGCCATCTGGAGACAATGGAGTAAGTCACAATGTGGAGCTGGGCTCCTTGACCTCTGTTCTGTGTTGTGTGTGTTAGGCCCCCCCTTGGCTGTGGAGTCTGGACAGAAACTGATGGTTGGAGGATTTCTGAAGAAAGTTCTTTGCAGAGGACAATTATTTTCTAATAATTTGGACTTATTTTAGTAATAGTACCACTGGAATTCTACTAAAGAGGACATATGTGGTTGCAAATTAGAGGGGAAAAAAACGGTTTCAGACACTGCCAATTGAGCAAAGCTGCAATATGTTCTGAAAGTCAAGCTGTGTTTTCTCATTTTTGCACATCATAACCAGTAATAAAAGTCTTTGGGGCTAAATTAGGTTCTCTGTTTCACTTCTGAAACCTCAATTGCTTTTCCATTGTCAGCAGCAGCACTGGTGCAAAGCAACCTACAGACAATAAGAATTCAGCAAAGCTTAGTGCAGAGATAATTACAGAATCGCTTGGAGAGGTCCCAGCTGGTACAGCAGCATTCTGTGGGAGTCTTTTTCTCCCAAAATGTAATATATGCCTCTCAGTGTATTGCAAGCAGCAAAGAAAGGAGCTTTAACATCTCAAGGTGTTGTCTCGAAGAAGTGGGTGCTTACTTTTAAGGTATAAATCAGCTCTGGAGAACTGTGTGCTGACCCTCATGCAGACTTTTGTAACGGTGGTTTTCTTTCCCAAGGAGCAGAAGGTCAGTGCCCCCACATTTGTGTTGTGCTTCTACCTGGGGAGGTCTGGAGCTGTGCAGTTTCCACTCCAGCTCTGTGTTTCTGCTGTTACCAAATGATGCTGCAGCAAACCTCCTTGTGTCGTGTATGGTGCCAGGCTGCCCGTAGGGAATGCCGGAGATGGAGCCCTCCAGGGCGGGTGCTGCACTGTCAGTGCAGAGAGATAAAAGTCAGGGGAGCTTGGTGTTTTTGGAGAAGTCATTCTAGCTGAAGGTGAAGGCTGCTGCACTTGGGGGCCTTTTGGGTCGTACAGTTATGTGATCATTTAGTGGAGTCCTTGCTTCAGTCCTGTAGCTACCAGCACTGGGATTTCTCAGTGTTAGGTTGAAGTCAGAAATGTTCTACTTCGTTAGAAAGGCAGTGCCTGATACAGGAATAAATACAGGATTGCATTATCACAGAAGTTATTAACCTATCAATTTTGCTTGCCTGGATAAATGCTAATGGAGATAAAACTGTCTGCAGCTTTGAGCAGAAATCTGGAGGGCTGGGAGATGATTGTTGTACAGATGTACCACTGTGGAGTAATAATAAGATTAAAAAAAGCATTTGGGCTGGAAATGTGGAGAAACAGCCTTTTCCTTGCAGGAGCGTGGGGGTGCCTAGTGACACAGAAGCTGTCAGTAATGCAGACCAGCAGTTTGGGATTATATTTGTAAAGCAGTTTGATGTGCAGGGAGTGGTGGGTGACGCTTGATGTTTGGATGATATGACTTTGGAGTCTTAATTCCATTCCTGAGGCTGGGGCACTGCAGAGGTTTCAGGACTCAGTGCAGCTGTATCCTGGAGCTGTATCCTCCTGCCTGATGAGGAGGTCATAGTCCTTGGGTTTTAGCAAGCGTGTGCTTTATATTGTTCTTGCACGCTCCAGTAGTGAACGGGAGGCTCAGGCACTCAGCTATTCCAAAGATTCCTGGTTGTATGCTTTAATATTTGGATGAAGTGCTTTGGCAACCGGAGCTCTGAAGTCAGCAGTAGGTACTGATTTATTATCCCAGTGTTGTCAGTTGGCTGTATGCATGAATGTAAAGGTCCATCTTACCCTTGCTGTGCAAAGACCGACATCACAAGAGCTGTCCCAGGGTACTCAGTTCCATATGGCTGCTGCTCCAACTGGGGCTTGTCAACGCTTCTCACATGCATGGAACTAGAGGCCTGTCTTGATCCTTGATGCATAGGAACTGCAGTGAAGTCTGAGGCACTCAGGATTTGTTTCGAGGGTTCCCGTACTATTTGTCAAATGGTTTGCTCTCCCATACAGCACCCTTCTGTGTGCACGCCGTAATGCCAGCTTCATGCTGGGATCAATTTCTGGATGGAAGCAATGCAGCTGTGTTCTGAGCCCAAGGCTGCAGTTAGGCTGAGTTGGGTTTCTGTAGCGTGTCTGGTGCCAAGCACTGCCTTTCAGGACTTCAGTGCCCAAAGCTCAGAGCAGAAAGTACAGCTGACTGTAAAACTGTTTTAGAAATATGGTGTCATCTCAAATGTAAGGACAGAAACAGACATCAGTCCTGTTCTTTAAACTAGGTTGTTGCATCAAGCTTTTGGACCGTTTAGTTCATTAATCCTTTGCTCAGTGAACCCATTGATTAATCCTTTCTTTGCTAAGCTCAGTTTAGCTGCTGAAGCCATAACGATGTTTGCGTGAAATAAAGATATCTATGTTTTTCTTTTGCACCTGTTGTTTTCAGTTGATGTAAGAAAAGGGAGAGCTCCATCTGTCCAAGAGCACTTGTTCAGCGGTACGGATGCACTCAGGGTGCCTGGCTCCCTGCCTGGCTCCTGCTGCTCCTCCTCCTTTTCCTAATGTCCAACCTGAATCTCCCCTGGCACAACTTGAGGCCATTCCCTAATTCCGTAGTGCCATGTCTGTGGAGTAGTACATTGCTTATCATGTTTATTGCCAAAAGAGAAGATGCATTTTTCTCTGCTGCTTGTACCTGTTTGATGCTGATACAGTCTGTCTCCGGGCTTTGACACGATTCTGGCTCATGATGTAAAACAGCATATTGACTATTACTTTCTGCTTGGTAGTAGCAATCTGATACGCATTTGGTAGTAGAATTCCAGATTAACATATTGAACAGCATTTAATTTGAAAGCCCATCTAGGTCATCTGTTATCTGCTGCTGACACTCGCATCAATGTTTTGTTTGGTCCCTTTGACAGCAGCGATGGCAGCTCCGGAGGGCCACGGTGGGCAGAGGTTTTGGTGTTTCCTTCTGCCATTCAGGGAAATCATCAGCCCCGTGATGAGGAGAGGGGGCTGGCACAGTGCTGGCTCTTCTGAAGCCTGTGACAGTGCCACCGTGGAGCCCTAATTTCATTTACTGAGCTCGACTGTGGCTAAGACGACACCAGCTTATTAGCAGAAGGTGTTATTACAGCAATAATAACCTGGTGGTTTTGCCAGTGAATGTACTGGGATTAGTACTTGATGTGAAGAGGGGCATCGTGTTAACATAGCATTATGAAGTCATGGCTGAACTCACAGTTTTCTCTCCTGAAGGGAAAGAGGCAGTTCTCCTAAAGAAGAACACGGGTGAAAACATGGAACTCCCACCCAAGTTAATGAAGATTAATTATGCTGTCCCACTATGATTGGGAAACAAGAATGCTGTGTGTATGGCCTGAGAAGCAAGGGATGCTCATTGCCCTGGAAAGCATGCCAGGGTCAAAAATCAATGTTAACAAATTGCCAATTGATTTAATACATCTACCAGTCAGACAAATCGGGATCTTTAACTAGTAATTAGTGACCTTTATCTGGAGGAAAACATTTAAGAGAATATAAAATATTTTTGTGCCTGCCAGATGCAGGCTGCGCTTTTCCTTTTCTATATGGTAAGCAGAACTCGCTTCTGCCCTTGATCAGTGATACAGAAAACACAATTGTGCTAAGATGCCTTCAAAGGAACTGGGATATATGCAGGATTTGAGTAAGCACTGTGTTCTCTGCAAAATAAATGGTGAGAAAGAAGAGATGCTCACAGCCACATAAGGCACGCCAAGGTCAAAAATGAGATCCAAATTAGACTTGCAGCGCATGGAGACTGAGGAGAGCAGTTATTTCAGATTGATTCTGGTTACTAAATACTAGGGGAAATAAACATCAACCAAAATAAGATGAATACCTACAGCAACACCCTGAGGGTGATTTACCAGCCCTTTGAGGCTGCTGGCAGCCTCCCCTGGGAAGAGCAGGTGGCCCTGTGTGCAGGTGCATTAGGGAGAGAGCCCTTGCCAGTCATCCCCAGCTCCAGGTGTCTTCTTGATGTTTGGGGAGGCAATCACAGTAAGTACTGTAACTGTTCCTTAGTAAATATTGTCATCAGTCTGGAAGTAGCCCTGCAGGTTCCTTGAGTGTTAACCACGGTACTTCTGTTCCTTGGAGAGATCTGAAGGATGCCTAAAACACACTCTCTGAAGCTTGCAGGAAAAAAATGAAGCATAATTTGAATAACTTGAATTCACTATAATTCACTGTAAAGGTGTTTTTGCTCTGACCACGTAAAAACCTTGTGGTGCTTAATCCCAAGACTGTTCTGGTGCTAGTGCTCCATGATTGCTGCACCTTCCTGGAGCAAACCTTTCAGGCTCTTGGAGTCCGTGGAATGCAACCCCAGGGTTGTCAGAAGAAAGGTAAGGAATACATCCCGTCATTCTTACCATTTGTCTATCTTACATAGCTGTTTCTTTTGTTTAGTTTGATAAAAGCGAAAATCCCATGGAACAATTTAATGTCCTCTACAGTATTAACAATGTATGTGCTTTTCCGCCCTGGGTTTCCTGATGATGAAACTTAGTTCTCTACAATACTCAAAGCAGGAATTGAGAACTTTCAGCTCTTGTGTTGGAACAGATGACAGCAGACACTTTGTCCACCTGGCTTTCATGGGGTCATAGGATGGCTTGGGTGGGAAGGGACCTTCAGGATCATCGACTTCCAACTAGTTTTCAGGGAGGAGTTTGGTGTACAGCTTGAAACATTATATTTTACAACGTTTGAGAAGTAGGCAATTTTTTTTTTTAACTGTTGAAACAAAATATGAATCTTATGATAATTGTAGTGGCTGGAGGCGTTCCAGCTTCACATTTCTGCTTTGTATGCCTCTTTGTATGTAAATACTCGTGTCTGCTCTTTTGGTTGCATGTAGTGTGGTTTGCTGGGCCAGTAAAAGGCCTTCTCAAGTAATGTCACTCTGTGTCTGCATGTTCACTTTGGGTATTTTTGGTGGGCTGGAAGGTCCTAACTGCAAGCTGGATGTCTGGTTTGATGGTTTACTCAGAAGTGAGGAGTGTTTCACACTTACTGTTGTGTTCCTTTCCAGGACCTTTCCAGCAGTCAGCTGAGACACTTTCCCTGCCCGTACAAACCCACGAACTTACTGACAGAGGGCACTAGGAGTAGTTAGCAATGGGAAGTTTTCAGGCACATGTGTTCCTGCACTAAGATAGTGATTTTTCTAGTGACTTTTCCTGCTTTTTGTTTTTGTTTTGTGCTTATTTTCCCCTTTACCTGCAACATGTGTGTCAGAAGTAGGCAGAATTTTGCTATCTAGCCCTTATTTTCTGAGAGCCCTGTTTGAACCTACTTTTCCTGGACTCTGATGTGATCTTGATGTGCCAAATTCTTGTGTAGCTCCTAGTGAGGAGATGTCATCATTTTGAGCAGCAGTGTTTTTTGCACGTGTTTCTGCTGACTCTTGCAGATTACAGCCAGTTATTGTATTTGATAGACATCTCTGTTTTCAATAGAAATAATAGCACACAAAGACTCGTTCTGATTTCCTTCCCGGGATCCTTGCTGCACTGCACGCTGCACTTATCACTAGGTCAGCCTGACCAATGTTGGGTGCCGTGCTCTGAGTGCAGTCTCTTGATTTTCTTGTCGTTGTTGGCTATGGGGTTACTTCCATGGCTGAATGTAACCCATGAGAAAACAAAACGTCCACTTTGCTCCTTCTCCTTCACCTGTGATGTGATTTTGCTCTCTTCCTCCTGGCAAGGTAGATTCTTGTTTTTCGCCTAAATCTGTCTTGCAAAACACGATGGTTGGGTAAGATGCAATTTTGCTTTAATTATGATTAAATTACTTTATGAATTAACCAGAGGATCTCATGAGACTGGAATCTTTTGACACATGAGAAAATTGCCTTTCTTTAACAAGCTGCTTCAAGCATGCAAGGTAATATTAGCATTTTTCAGTTATAGCTCCAGGGGATTAAATAATAAGGCAAAGTATTGTACCTACGATTATGTGGTGTGCATGTGCGTGTAATAGACTTAAAACCAAGCAGACACTGTAGAAATCAGTTGAACTACTGAACCCGTGACGTTTTGCAGTGCAAGTGTGAGTAGGGATTTTTCTTTACAAAATTGCTTTTCAAGATGCATTTTTAAGCAAACCTGCAAATACCTGAAAAAAATTGTATTTCATGGACTTGAAAAGGAAAAATGTCTTGGAATACATTTGGCAAAAAAGCATCCTAAACTCGACTCACCTGTTTCAGTTTCAGAATAACGACTCCAATGCAACTTTAAAGGGACCAAAGTATGATTTTCATGTAAGTTGCTTCTTGTTTGTTTGTTTGAGGATGTAGCAATTGTGGTGAAGTCACCAATCTGATGCAAGGAGGTGTACTGCACGATCAAGCTTCTTGTTAAGGAAGTGATAGTTCATGGTATCCATACGTGTTATAGTGTACCCAGTGCATATGATGTTGTCTTCAAACAATGATATTCCTTTGTCTCTAAATGCCTGTTTCCATATGGGCTTGCACCTGCATCAGTCACCTTGCTGGATTCAGAGGGTTGCTCCTGGCTCGTGGCATCAAATCCAGTGAAGTGGAAAATTGACAGTAAGGGATTTAAGCTCCTGTTATCATGAGTGCAGTTACTGGGCTGTAGTTTTGGTGACAGAACTCATGCGTGTTCTACACAAATCCATAAGGTAACGGCATTTAGTGAGATCTGTAGAAGTTGGGGCAGTCATGGAGTGGTGTGAAAAGTGTCACAGCATTCTTGCTCTGAAAGGCGGTGCATGCACAATCCATACTTTACAGATGAATGAACGTGCAGTAGAAAAGGCAAGTAATACGATTTTAAGTCAGTGACACAAATACAGCATTTTCATCTCTGGGTTTATCTGAAAGACAAAACCAGGTACCTGGGAAAGAGCAAGCACAAGTAGTGTACAGATGCTTTCAGTAGAGTGGAAACTTCTTTTGCATGCACTTTTAGTGTTTTGTTTTAGCCTGAGCTGAAATGTGCAGGAAGCAGTGCAATGCAGCTGTGGTACCATACCGTAACTCGCCTGCAGCGCAGTGGGTAATGCTCCCAAGATAATCAGCATCAATTACTGCCTTACGCAGGCAAGAGGAATTCAGTACTGATAGTCTCTTGATGCCATGTGGGCGAACTTTATCTGAAACTTGGAGGAGTACTTGAAAAGAAAGGCACATTGTCTCTCTTTTTTTTTTTTCTTTTAATTGTTTTGATAGCTGTAGAGATTGCTCAGAATTTGTATGGAGGAGGAACAAAGCCCTGGGCTGCGTTTGTGATGCAAAACAACTGTTTAAGTTGCTTGTTTGGACCCTTTCTCGTACTTCTGAATTGGCTTTCATTCTTTCCTTGCCACTAAAGATTCGCTTGATGCTTGACAGAGCCTTATAGAAAAACAGATTCCACCCCGGGCTCCAGAGTTTTACAATCAACAAGGTAAATCAGCAGTTAACTTGGATAAATATTAGCTATGACAAATTAAAAACGTGTTTTTCTGGCATTCATACACTCTGTAATTGCCATTGCTGTTATTGCTCTTGATCGCAGTGAGGCACCTGTTCATAATCTCATAATGTAATGGAATTAAAATCCAAGTCAATTTAAAGCAACTTTTCAAGACCCTTAGACAGCGTATCCAGAACACCACAGGCGTTCTTTCTCATCAGTGGACTTGATTCATATTTCCCTGGTTGATTTTTTTTTTTTTTTTTTAATGTAATCACAAAAACAGGCATCAGTGAAGCTGTTTTTGGTAATGCCTTGCTCTGTGATCTACGCCAAGCAGCACACTGTGGTGGCTGAGCTGGCTTTCGCAGTCATCAGTGGGCTCAGCCTTGGAGCTGGCTGGGTCACAGAGCCTGCTTTGAGGGCATCTGGACCCAGCAGAAGAAGGATGTTGGACAACAAGAGCTGTTGGAGCAGGTCAAGAGAAGGCCGTGAGGATGCTCAGAGGGTCTTCGGTAGGAATTTTGCAGCTGATGGGAGAAAGGAATCCGGGCTAAGTCTTCACTTCTAGAGCTCGCTGGAAATCTTAGAGAGCTCTTCACGCTTTCATATGCAACACCTAACAACAGAATAAAAGCATATAGCATACCTAATGGGATGTCTGCCACTGCCATGACCCGTGGCGATGGGCAAGGCAAACCTTGAACAGCTCTTGCTCCTTCCTTCCCTTGATGCTGCTTTGAGCAGCAGTGATTCTGTGCCTCATACAGATGTCCTAAGAGGTTGGTAGCTGCCTTCCTAAGCTATTAGTTGATAAAAATGTAAGCAGTGATTTATTTCATGACTGGAGCAGTAATTGGTTTAGATTTTAATAAAACGGGGACAGTTTTCTCCTTAGCTGAATGCTATATGATGGCAGATTATTGAAGAGTTTCGGCATTTGCATCTTCCCTACTGGAAGCTAAGAAATAAAGATGAAATGTGCTGCACATTAGCTCTCCGAATATGAAATAGAAGATAATTTTTCTATTGGCAGTAACGCATTAGCTGGCAATAGCTGTAAATACTCTTATTCAGAGTTCACTGAACTCTATTGGCTTTAGATCAGCTCGAAGGGGATAAATCACTTCTGCAGCAATTATTTTTGCAGCCGTGAAGTGTAGAGGCAGACTGCAAAGCCGGTGTATGTAGCCACACATTGCTAGGGTGTGCTAGGAGCCTTTCCCTAGCAGATGTGCACTTCCAGTCCTGCAGCGTTTCACTTACGTGGCAAACAGTCGCTTGAAATCAGGGCCAGGCAACTCTCCGTTGTCAGATGTGATGCTACGTCGTTGCTTCGCCCATCTCTTTCTTATGATTCTGAAAGGGGCCATGTCATTTCATATATGCACTCTAAACTTGCTGAAACTTATAACTTGCCAAATGAGGCCTGGCACTGTGGAAGCTGTGTCCTTTGTATGGATGCTAGTTGCAACATCTCCATGGTTCAGTCCTGGCACTGTGGAAGCAGTGTCCTTTGTTTGGGTCTGAATGGGAGAATTTCCCTGATACTTTAATGGGGGGGAACAGAGGGAAATCAATGACAAAAAGCCTTGAAGTGTTGCAAAATGTGTAAAACACCTCAGAGCCCTCCCCAGTACTGCTCATTTGGTGTAGTTATAACAGCTATTACATCCCAAGACATTTTGTAGTGTCTGATGAATTAGCAGATGTTTTCAGTGGCAGCAATGCCTTGGTTTCTGATGGGCAGAGGAAGACTGCCTGGAGCTGAACTCCTCATGCCTAATATTTTGTGTATTTCCTTTTTTGACTTAGGCCATACCTTCCAACAAACCACAACTTGCATTTTCCAATTAATTACGATCATTGCCAAGTAGTGATTCATGCAATATTTTACTTGTGCCTAAAGCAGCTCTTCCCTCTTCAGGTTAATCATCTAATTAGATTAATTACGCTGATTAGACACCAACCCTGACTCCTGTAACTCATCGCTTCCATCGTAGCTGTCCGGGAGGGGATGATTAAACTTTCTCCATGCTCATGTGGAACGAGTTGCAGGAGCAACTCCAGTGCTGCAGCATCCTTCTTGCAAACCGATCCCTGAATTCCCTCACAGGCAACATAGCAGGGATGAACAGCCGAGAGCTTCTGTGACTTCCTTTGGCTTCTGCAGTTTTTGCAGGCCTTGAGCCAAAAAAGGTATTGCTGATGCCAGGTTTGTTGAAAACCACAGTTTGTAGCATGTGATCCATCTGATTAGTTTCACGGTACTGATTTTTTTTTCTAACTGATGAAGTATCCAGAGGTCTTTGCAATTGCCTTCTGACTCTGGATCACAGGAGCACTGGTGGTGACACCAAGACCGGAGCTGGTGCCAGGAGCTGGGAAGCTCCCAGCCCTGCCCCTGTTTGGAATCCACTGCTCTCTCGGGATTTGTAAAACCAGAATTTGGTGAAACCTTGGGATGTGGCAGGACTTGCATGTAAAGTCTTGAGGGCTGATTCTAAAGTAATCAGATAGGAAATCAAGCCTGTTCCCCTCATTTCTCTGTGACATATTTCTCCTACAACTCAAAATGCTTTGTTAAAGAAGAAAACATCTCAAAAATCTTTGTGTATTAAAATCTGTGTTTGTCATATCCAAACTGGATTTGGATTGCATTACAGAGCTTTCGTATTTGCTTCCCGTTAGGATGAACGCAGGGAGACACCCTCAAACAGCCGTACTTCCCATGTTTAGATGTAGCATGAGGCATGTGCTTTAGTGGGAGATAATGGTGATAGATGGACAGTTGGACTGGATGAGCTTATTAGAGGTCTCTTCCTTGGTGATTCTGTGATTCTGATGGATAAGCAGAGTTCCCAAGGAGCAGTTTGGTCCCTGTTTGGTGACTTTGCTCCAAGCCTTACCCAATCACCAGGTCCTGTAGAGCAGGATGGTGTTATGTGTGGACGGCCTTGTATCTTGTCATGCTGCTCTCGTTTTAAACGTTTGGAGCAGTGAAGCCCTAGTAAGGGCTACCTTGAACTAACAGAATTTTGAGTGTTGGTCCTAATTATTCACAATAAGATGTATGCCAGATTTCTCTTGGTGAACGTGCCAGACACGCACAGACTGTTGCTATTTGCACACAGGATAGCGTCGGAGGCCAGCAGGCTGTGTGCTGGGTGATGGCTTGCCCATGGGAGTTGCCATTCCCTTTGTTCCCGTGGCTGGGAAGTGAGGTAACTGGGCTGGAGTTGGGGTGATGAAGCAGGCAGCAGCCTCTCACCTGGCGGGTGGAAACCTGGAATGTGCACACTGAGAGGGTAGCAGGAAGGAAGGGTTTGTTTCTTCAGTTGGTATCAGCATTGTTTTTACAGCTCGTGCTTTCTTGTTATTCAGGATCACAAAGCAGAGGAGCAGCAGAAAGCATCCATCTGGCTGTGGCCCAAAGGCTGGTGTCCAAAGATTGGCATCCTCGCTTGGCAGCCCACAGCACAGGAGCACATTGCTGCCAAGAGAGCAGCAGTGCGTGGCTGGCAAAAGCTGATTTATCGGGGGGGGGGGCAGCTCCCAGGGCTGGAGCAGCGGTGTCACTGGGAGTGGGGCATCAGTATCTGTGGCTGCCATATGCTGTCGTTCAGCTGCGAGGGGAAGGAGCTTTATTTACAAGGGCAAGGGACACGTTCAGCAGATAAACTGAGTTTCCTTTGGTGGTGTTGACATGGCTGTGTGTTAAGAGTGTGGTGCTGAAGTTTCAGAAGGATTTATATTCAGGTGTTAAGTTTGAAGACATCACGTCAAATGGAGTCGTTATTGTGGCTCTTGCTGTTTCACTCCATACTACAGAGTGTTACTGCACGTGGTGTTCGTTTTGGTCTGGTTTAGATTAGGTTCCAGCAATGCTTCCAGCACTGTGTTAATCTTCTGCTTACTGAGTTGAGTGCGTGGGGGTCCGTGTGATTTGTTCATCCAGATCACTTCCTCTTTTCCTTCACCAAATGACCTTCAGACAGTGATATTTGCAAAACTGGAGGAAATGTGCTGGTGTGGGAGGGTTTGGAATTTTGCAGGCTGTCATTGCTACAAGAGCCATCACCAAATCAGAGCTTGTATTATGTGATGCAAAGCAGTAGAACTACACATTAACGTAAGTTTCTTGAAGGAAAATGGACAAGGGAGATTGGAAAAGAAAATAATCTTATACTGGACTGTATTGCCTTGAAATGAGTAGGTATGCTGGAAATAAAGCATTCCCGATGCTGCCAGATTATGGGGTTTTGATTTAAACACAGAAAAAAATGAGCTATTTAATTCTGCTCTCATTTACTTCAGTCTAAATCAAGGGTCAGACTCTTGCAATTGGCAGATTCAGGCTGGTGAAGAGCTGTATAGGGAACGTTGTAATCACGGTAGGATGTGTTGCCTCTGATAGGAGTTCTGATAGTGGCCTGATGGTTTAAAAGAGAGATGAGTACAGTGGCTCTGAATTGATGGCAGAGAGGGCTTTGCAAGTGCATTTCCTTGTATTGTGCTGTTTATACATAGAGAAAGGGAAAATTTCTTTACAGAGTTGGCAGAAAAGAACCAGCACATATATTAATGGACTTATTTACACTCTGCTGATAGGATCCTTTACTAACAGTTCACTTGTTCCAACCAAACACTGGGAGCATTTCTTGTGTGTCTGTTGTTTGACGTTTGGATGTGATCCTTGCTTTTAAGCCACCTGATCAGAAAAACTTGCTTGGTAGGTTACTTCTGATACAGAATTAAGGAATAAAACAAGTCCTAAGAAGCTGAGAAGTTGATTATTATTCGTTGTGAATGTATGCAGTGAACCAGTCATTTTGGAAGCTGAGGGTGCTGCAGAATGAATTTGGCAGGAGCATTGCTAAGCTGAGTTCCCTCTGGATGCTGCAGGATGTCACTTCCTCCTTCCTGTCTCTTGCTCTGATTTCTTGTGCTGTTCCTCAGCATACAGCCCCAGACTGAATATTTTGATCCTATCTGTAGTAACTTCAAGGTAAGCCAGGTCTCCGTACGGTGCTGTTTCTCTTCAGGTTGCTGCCAGTTTCTCACTGAGTTGGAAGGAGGAGGTGATGAGGGCCTCGGACACACGTCGCCACTGCAAAGTCAGTGGTAGTGGTGTGTGTGACTTGGGAGGAAGGCAGCACAGCGTTCTGTTGTCTTAAATGGAAAATGATAATTTGTTCTAAAAGTCATGGTCATCCAGTCTAGGAAAAAAATACCTTGGGATGGTCTATTACCTACACAAATCTGGTTGAATTTGTGTTACGTTTAATAGCTAATACTTACAACTTGTGAACTGTTGCAGTCTGCGTTTCAGATGGGATCTGTGGTGGTATTGTCTACTGACTGTGAGTAAAACTAAGTCCATTCTCGGTGACTTAGGAATTTATCCTATAAATTATTCATCTCACATTATTCATCTGGCTTCAGTGAACAAAAAACTCAACCTGGTACCTAATTCTTTTGTTCAAACTGATTTACTCCTCACCATATTTTAATGAGATAATACTTCATTTTTGCGTATTTCATTTATTCTAGCCAGTGGAAGTACCAATAAACTGAGTAGTGTACAGTGTTTGTTGCTAAAGACATGCAGATGTTTAGCTGAGATGCTGCTGGACATATTGGGATGCTTCTGTCCTGCTGTGTGCAGCTCAGTGCCGGGAGCCAGCAGGCGGTGCTTAGAATTCAGGGTGGGCTGGAGCTTCTGGCTGGGTGCTGCGGGAAGGGGCTGCTGTGAAATGTGCAATGCTGGAGGTGGGACTGGGGGGTTTCTTTTTCAAAGCTGGCAACAGTGTCAAAAGATTTGGCACTGACGAGGTTCAGATGTGTTTCCGAGCCTTTTCTTGTGCTGCGCTGAATAGATTACGTGACACAAATAGTGCTGGCTGAGCTTTTCCTCAGCCTTTGTCTCCGATAAGCGACGTGCACTGTATAAAAAAAGATACGAAAATAATTGTAGCAAATGTAATTTTTAAAAGCAACGTGGACTTTTTAGCGTTCTTAATTTGGCATTTTTTCCTTTTCCGCTGCCTTTTGCTCAGTCGCAGGCGGCAGTGTCCTGGGTAGGTGCTTTCTTTTTGTGTCCTGAATGCGCTCACTGTGTCTGATCCGCTGCTCTCATTCAGCTGCAGAGTCTTTAAAATTGAGATTGTTTAATGATGTAATGACAGCGGTGCCCAAGCAAGAGGAGGAGGCTTTTGTTAGTGCTAAAAAGAATTGTTTTCAGCAAAAGGCGCCTGTTTTGAGAATATTTTCATATTAAAACCAGTAGTGACCATGAAGGTTATCGCGTTCAGCGTTGACCGTCACATCCAACTAGATGGGAAGGGAGGCAGAGATACTGTGCTGGCTGATTATTTTAACTGGGATGCAAATAAGAACTAATCCTTCCTTTCAGCTGCACCGTGCCCTTCTCTCCTGGTGGGTACGAATGGAAGTCACTGAATCCCGCCTGCACCCAACTGAGAGCACTACTTTGTACCATGCTCAAGTGCCCAGCTCTAATATTTTCTAGGGCTGTTCCCTAGAATGTGGACTTTACATTATTTTCTTCAACAGCAAAGTACGTTTCCACTTGTGTAAGACAACGGCATCTATATGGCTCAGTTGTCTCCAAGTCCGAAGTGGAAGAGGAATAATAATCATAATAATACAGAAGTGTCTGTTTTAATCAATATCTTCAGACATTATGGGAATTAAATTCCACCTTGCTGCTAGTATATTAGGTATATTCTGCTTTATCTTCTCTTGCAGAATTGATTTGCCACTATTCAGTTCACTTGGCTCTTGTCATGCAAATTGTGGCATTTCTCTCCCATTGACTGCACAAACTGAGATTAGATTTGAAAATCAAGTCTCACTGACCAGCTGCTGTGTATTTTTCATTTGATTTCTCCATCCTTCACTTCCCAGTCCTGCTGTTCCCACCTCGTTGGCTGGCTACGTGCTGATAATGCCCTCCCTGGGGAGGAGGCTGGGACATGGTGGCTGCAGCTGGGTTTGGGGCTGCTGCGCCGAGCCTGATGCTCACTTTGTGCTGCATGGGCCTGCTGCTTGCTTTAGGCAGCTCCTGCACTGTCCCAGTGACCTCTGGGCCAAAGTACAGGTTGCTCTTGGCCCATATTTCAGTGGGATTGAGAGGGCGTTCAAGACAGTAGGCCAGGCAGCAGTGGGTTTGTTCAGCTCTGTCCATGGAGATAGGTCTGAGGACTCCGCAAGGAGCTCTCTCTCTTCCTTACATGACCTGGTTTGTCAAACAGATGATTGTAAATTAAGTGTAAATTGAGACAGGGAGAGCTGAATGTAAAATGAGTATGAGGACAGTGTGCTTGCATATAAGCCTTGTTGTGTCCTGTCTGGGTTCTTCAGCACATGGATGGCAGTGTTAATGCTGAGGGCTCTTCTTGCTGGTTGGCTCCTGGTGAGTGATAGGTGTGATGCTGGGCCGTGTATAGCAGTTATTATGGACTGAGTTTGTCACCATCTAGGCTTTCATCAGCTCTGAAAAGCACTGGCTGGTGGTGCAGTGGCATATGTTGGTGGATCTCTTTTCCTATGAGAGGAGACTGGTTGGGTTCCTTTGGACACGTCCATGTTACCGGGTACGTTGTGTCAGTACAAATGTTAGAAATGAAACAACTCTTTTGTTGTTTTTTCTTTTTCTTTTTTAATCAGAGGAATGTGAAGAGCTGTGCATACTGGGCTCAAATTCCTTGTTTTCCCCAAAATAAATGCAAACACAACGGTGTGTCTAGGATTAAATACACGTATGTCATACAGAATTCTCTATGCAAAGGATGAGTTGATTGTAGCTAATCATAGCTGATGTGCTTTGATTGACAGAGCACAGATGGGTTGATTGTAGCTATTCATAGCTGCTTGTAATGTTACTGTTGGTTAACTCAGTAGGTGTATAATAAGTCTGTTATTCACTTAAGTGGATACATAGCTGAGTCAATCAGTTATTTACACCTACCGGGTTTCCTGGCATTGCATCCAGTAAGAGCTGCTTGAGGAGTCAGGGTCTCACAGACTTCTCTTAGAATGCTATTAATTATGGGTTTCTTTGTAAATTAATAGAAAATATACTTAGTAAATGCTGTAATTTAAAAGCATACATATATGTTTTTTTTATGACAAATTGCTTGGATCTCTGCATAAGCACAAATGTACTGTGATGCTGATGAGGGCAGGGCAGCCCAGCCACATGCAGCTGAAGGAGGAAGGGGGTCCTGGTGGGGGTGGGCTGCTCAAACCTTTGTGGCCTGCTACAGCATCGCCGAGCATGGTGCATGAAGCGTCAGGGCACGCTTGGAAAACTGAACAAAATTTCATGTGTGGTTCCTGAGAAGAGAGTGCAAGAAGACGTGTGCCTCTGCCAGCAGCACCGTAGCAGCAGCAGGATGGAGGTTTAAGTAGCTCGCAGCCGGCGTGTTTGGAAGCAGAGATTTGGCAGCAGTCCTTCCTTAGAGAGTTGTGCAGGCCAAATGGTTAGTGTAATGGATACTGAGGTGTTGGCAATTTCACTCATGGGGATGGATGTTAAGAGGAATTCAACACTTAACACTCAACTTTTCACTCTTTTGGACTCTGTTCTATGTACTGATGTTTCCCCCTTAATTCCTGCTCGTCTGTCATCCTGAAAGCTTCTTTCTGATATCGTGGTCCCAAATTGAGCAAGGCTGCCTTTTACTTAGCCATTGTTTCCAGGTAAAATAATTTATAACCTCAAACTAGGAGCTGCATGTGCTGATTTAATGTCCTGCACGTGTTAGTAACCCTACCCTACAAGGGAGTCATTTTGTGCCAGCTGCTGTGCCACACAGCTGCAGCGGGGCACACACTGCAGCAGTGCCCACTGATGGGTCCTCCAGGCACAGTGCCCTGTGGGATGCAGCAGACGAGCTACTGGACAGAGAGTGATGATACTGGGAGAAGGGGGAGCGCTGCTCTGTCTGTGCTTGTGTTTGTCCTAGGTTACTGACATACTAATATTCATTTAACGTCTTAGAGCACCTAAACTGGGGGCAAAGGGTTAAATGTTATCACAAATTGTAGCTGTGTTGCAGTATTCATCACCCTTCCGAGGTCCTCCTCCACCCTCCCTTTCCAGCCGTGCTGCTGTGTGCAGTCTCCCTGGCATTCTTCCTGTGGATACCTTTTATTTTATTTGTCTGGATGTCATGTTCTTCCCTGTAATTAGAAAACTGTATTTTGGATGGCACTCAAAATAGGTGGCATAAATTCATTTTGCTGCTGCAAGCAGCAGGACTCAAATGGCAGGGAGTGGTTTGTATTTGTAGTCTTGTATTTGTAGCCCAGGGTATTTGTCAGTCTTGCACTCCTTTGTACCTGTGGCCAAAGGAGTCATAGCTGATAATCTTGTGAGACTGAATTCCTACTGGCAGGTGTTTTAGTTATTGTACCTTTGGGATTGTCAGTTACTCTTCTTTCTGTATGTCTGTGTCTACGTGTCTGTATTTGTGTTTTTAAGGAAGAATTTCGAGAAGCTGAAGCAAGAAACGTTTCCCCCCCTCTCCTCCAACTAGTTAATATTTCATTATGCCTCAATTATGAAAAGCATTGTTTTGTTTTGGCCTTATACACCTTTTAATTTTCATAAAACTCTAAACATGCTTCCTGCATAGCTTCATTTTTTTAACGAATATCTGGGAATAGCTGGGTGGAAAGCACTGAATTTGATATAATAGTTGTATTTAAATAAGATGTTACCAATAAAATTCCCTTGTTAGCAGAGACAGGGAAGCCTATTAGTCAATGAATTTTCACAGCTGGAAAGCAAACAGAGGTAGGAGGTGGATTGAATAGAAAAAGCAGCAGACAAAACGGGATGGTTAAACTCTCCATGTGGAAATTGCTTATTGCTGACCTGTTCTTGGCCGTGTTTTTTGTATCAGTATGGAACTGGAAAAAAAATGTTGAGGAGGGGGACCGGTATGTGGTAGCTCAGTGCTTTTGTAATTGATAACATCAGGTGTGAGGGATTAAACTTGATAAATACAAATACTTCTCATGTTGCTGGTATTTTCATCATGAGGCAATGAATGAGCTTGAAGCTGTGTGCTTGGTGGCACTGTTGGGCAGTGATATCCTAGAACTGCTTTCTTACCCCCCTCTTCAAGTAAATAGACTGGAATAATACTGAGGCAGGGATTCTTGTGCCTTATCTTCCTTAGCCTTTTTTTGCTCTCCAGGAGAGGTAAATATACACTGGTGCTTTGAATTTTAGATCTCAGACCTGCTTCTCAAAGCTTTGCCTGAAGGTAGGCACCAAGTGTAGTTGTTGGAGATGCAGAACTCTTGCTGCTGCCAGTGACGTGTCTGACAAGAAGACGTGCAAATTACCCATTTTTATTTACAGCTGCAAACACCTACTGATGTGGTGGACATTTTTATGCTGCGCTTCTTTCATGTTGGATCCACGTCGCGAGCACAAAGGCCCAATCTCAAGGATAGCAACCTGAAAATGAAAGGATAGAAGTTGGTACTTCTTCCTGCCGTTTTCTTAGTGTTGGGAGAAATTTGTTCTCAGCATCTATTGTGCTTCGATTTTGCCTGGCTTTACTAGGGAGGGGCAATAATTCATGGCTTTTCTTCTTCTGAAGGAAAGCTGGACTGTGTTCTCTGCTAAAATGATGCAAATGTCCTTTTTTCTTTCTCCAGGCTGAGAAAAGCAAGGGGGTTGGCAACACAGCACATTCAACAAGGACTGCAAATCCTATCTGCACACAATGATAAAACATATCCCTAAAAATGTAAATTAGCCCTCTCCGGCTCTAAGCTAATTTTCATGTGTATAGTGGAAACAAAAAGCATAATAAGGAAAGATGTAGCTGTTTAACCAGATTATCTTTAAAAAGTGACACAGATATGTGCTGGCTCATGGCCAGATCCTGCTGAAAAGTCTGCCTTACAAAGCACATTAAGGCCTTTCAGAACTGCACCCGGCTTTGTAGCCGTTCAAAGACAAAGAGTTTAATTCTGTTTTGTAATTCCGTGATAAACTGTGCAGGGTGATGTAGCCACCCTGTTCTCCACATGCCTCCAGGGGCCATTTGGCTGCCAGAATAGGAGCTCAAAGAGGTGTTACTGGGTCA
Organism: Gallus gallus; assembly: GCF_016699485.2. NCBI lineage: Eukaryota > Metazoa > Chordata > Aves > Galliformes > Phasianidae > Gallus > Gallus gallus. The sequence continues at coordinate 1,963,763 of NC_052536.1, forward strand.
GGGCCTCTGCTTAGTCTTATTAACAGGAGTTATGATTGACTGCTCTTTTTTGGCCAACAATTGCTCTTCAGTTCCCATTAGTGGAAGTATTTTTACACGTTTTAAATGTAAAAAGGAGCTAGGAATTCACCTTAGCTACAGGCTTATTGACTGGAAAGATCACTTAGTATTTTTTAGAAGTTGTCACAGTCTGGTTAACTAGTGCATCAGTATAGCTACGTTGCTGCCATGGGAGGTGATGAAGGGATGCTCGCTGTGGCTGAGCTTGTTTTAGTGCCTTTGTCTTATGGCTAAAGCTTACTACTCCAAAATGGCACCGGGCAGCACGTCCTAGCTCCTGGGCTGGCTGCAGCAAGCGTTTCTGTGCTGCTCTCATGACACTGTGGTTTGCAGAACAGCTTTCCTCTGCCTCGGTTACCTTCTTGCGCTAACTTGCTCAGTGAGTGAACTCACTTGACTGTAACTCAATGCATGCATTGCCATACACTACTGCGTGGTGTTTAAGTACAGTGTGCAGTATTTGTAATGCTAATCGCCTAATCTGAGAGTGCTAGAGCTCTCTGTGCCCCAGTACAGGAAAACAAACAGAGGAGGCAGGAAACCACCACCGCTCAACATGGACCTGCTGGTCAAGCTAAGGGAAAAGAAGGGCAAGTACAGGCAGTGTGAACAAGGATGTGTCATTTGGGAAGAATACAGGGGTGCTGTCTGGATGTGCATAGATGGGATTAGGAAGGCCAAGGTGCAAACAGAATTGAACTTGGTGGGAGATGTTAAAAACAACAAGAAGGGATTGTACACGTCCGTGGGTGAGAAGAGACAGGCCAAAGAGAGCATACCTCCCCTGCTAAATGAGAAAGGACAACTGGCTACTACACATATGGAGAAGGTTGAGGTACTCAATGAGTTCTTTGTCTCAGTCTTTACTGGCAGCCAGGATTCTCACATTCCTGAAACTGAGCCTCTAGGTGGGAACTGGGGATGCAGACTACCCTCCACTGTAAGGGCAGAGCAAGTCTGAGACCTCCTCATGAGACTGAATGTGTACAAGTCCATGGGGCTGGACAGCATGCATCCCAGGGTCCTGAGGGAGCTGGCTGATAGGGTTCCCAAGCTGCTCTCCATATTTGCAAAGTTGTGGCTATCAGATGAAGCCCACGGTGACTGGAAAAAGGGAAACATCACTCTCATTTACAAGAAAGGGGAGGAAGGAGGACCTGGGAAACTACAGCCTCACATCTGTGTCTGGGAATATCATAGAACAGATCCTTGTGGAAGACGTGTTAAGGCGCGTGAGGGATGGAGAAGTGATCTGAGACAACCAGCAAGTCTGCACCAAGGGAAGGTCCTGCCTGACCAGTCAGGTGGTATTCTGTGATGGTGTAGTGGCATCAGTGGGTAAAGGGAAGGCAACTGATGTCATCTACCTGGACATGTGCAAGGCTTTTGACATGGTCCCCCACCACATCCTTATCTCTAAATTGGAGACATATGGATTTGAAAGCTGGACTGTTTGGTGCATAAAGAATTGGTTGTAAGGTCACAGCCAGAGGGTTGTTCCTGATGATTCTATGTCCAAGTAGAGGCCTGTCACAAGTGGTGTTTCCCAGGGGTCTGTCTTGGGACTGGTACTCTGCAGCCTAGTGTAATACCAGATCTGGAGGTTGGTGGCCCTGCCTGTGGCAGGGGGGTTGGAATGTGATGATCCTTGAGGTCCCTTCCAACCCAAGCCATTCTGTGATTACGTGCAGTACTGCGGGCAGTTTGTACTGCAGGTATGCCAGAATGACAAACCTGATTAAATTGAAGAGGGAATTAAAGCAGAACTCTCAGTTCACTGAATCTTTAATATCTGTATTTTGCTGATTTTCACTTGAGCATTCTTATATTTCTTTCTTTATTTCTGTATGAAATTGACCTCATTTTAGGTGTACTTTTCTACCTGATTTTCAACTGTAGGTGGGGAAAAGATACTTAAAGAGTGTTTAGAAGAATGTGCATCTGTAGCAGTGTACGTAGTTAATGTGTATACAAAACATTTTAAATAGATGTTAAATTTTTCAGATCCTGCACTGTATGTAAATTCTATCTCTTTAAAGCAACCATGATATCTCCCTTGCAAAATAGATCCTGCCCTATTCAAATCATTTCTGTAGACAGTGAATTCATGGCTCAGTGTCACATTAAAAAGAAAGTCTAAGCTATTGATGTGCACACACAGTATAATTTGGGAAGCATAACTCTTGTAGCATTTGCTAGGCTCTGCTTATAGATTTGCTTAAAAATAGAAAAATTAATGTAATGGAACAATTTTGAAAGGCTCATAAATAATGAGCTGAGAACCAAAAGCTTGAAACATATCTAAGGTTATGTTAATTATGATTAATTACTTTGAGAGGTTTGTTAGAAGCCTTTTAGCAACTACAAGCTGTAATTATTGCCCATCAGTGCAAGCCCATCAGTGAGGACTACAAGCAATGCATCTCATTGTGACTGAAGGCTTATCCTTGCAACTTCTGTTCCAATGCAGGGCTGAGCCAAAGGATATCAGAATCCAGACCCAGTGCCTGTGACCGTGGATGCTATGATGGTCAAGGAGGAATAATCAGGTTTCCTGATTCCGCTTGGATCTTGGCTACTGGCACTGTGCTCGGTCAGCTCGGGCA